>NW_023601543.1:43955441-44063778 GCF_014898055.3 Talpa occidentalis
CACCATGTGGGACCCTCCTCCGGTGGCCGGGGGCAGCCGGGAATCGAACGGCGCCGCAGAGGCCGCGGGCAGCTTCGCAACCCAGCGCTCCACCGCGTGCCACCGGGGAGGCCCACCAGCCATCACTTTTAACTAAAAAAGTTCATACAGATATTCTGCATAAGAAATTTACAAATTCATTGCAATCCTTTTGAAAGTCCCAATGGCATTTTTTTTTATGAAACTGAACAAACAATTCTAAAATTTGTGTGGAACCCCAAAAGACCCGAATAGTCAAAGCAATCCTGAAGAAAAAAGAGAAAGATGGAGGTATTACTCCCTTTGACTTCAAATTATACTATATAGTGATGGTATTGGAACAAAAAGGACACAAAGGTCAATGGAATGGAATTGGGAGTCCAGAAATAAACCCACACATGTATGGATAGCTAATATTTGACAAAGGAGCCAAGATCATACAATGGAGAAAGGAAAGCCTCCACAGCAAATGATACTGGGAAACCTGGACAGCCACATGCAAAACCAAAAAATGAAACTAGGTCATTACTTAACACCATACACAAAAAATAACGCAAAAATCGATTAAACACATGGATATAAGACATGAAGGCATAAGACACATAGGAGAAACATAGCAAATGCAGTCCTGGGTTTCAACCACAGAGATGTCTTTGGAGATTCAACTCCAATGGCAAGAGAAACAAAAGCAAAAATAAATAAATTAGACTACATCAAAGTGAAAAGGCATTTGTACAGCGAATGAAACCATCACAGAAGCAAAAATGACAAACCTACTGACTGGGCCTCCCCAGTGGCACAAGGGGTTAAAGCGCAACCTATGAAGCTGTCGTCAGCCACTGCAGCATGAGTTCAATCCCTGGCCAAGGAGCTACCCACATGGTGCAGCAGACCTCTCCTGTCTCACCTGCTGCTCCCCTCAGCAGTGTATTTCAGTCAGTCTGCCTGTTCTGCTCCCCACTCTGTCTCTGGTTAATCCTCTCATCCCCCATACCTCTGGCCTGTACCCCAGTTCTTGCATGCATAAATAAATAAATCTTCAAAAAAAAAAAAAGAAAAACCTACTGACTGAGAAAAGACATTTGTTAATCAGGCAGATGGCAAAGACCTACTATCCAAAATATATAAAGAATTCATACAACTCAACAACAAAAAAACAAACAATCCAACCCAAAAAAAATAACCAAAAACTTGGGCAGAGGATTTGAATAGACCCTTGTCTAAAAAGGATATACAGATGACTAACAGGTACATGAAAAGGTGCTCAACTTCATTTATTATTGGGAAATTTAAATTAAGGAGAATGTAAAGATGGTCTGTAGCAAAAAGACTGGAAACAACATGTGTTGGCAAGGGTGTGGTGAGAAAGGAACTCTCCTTCGCTGTTGGTGGGAATGTAAATTTGTACAGCCCCTATGGAAAATGATATGTAGATGACTTTAAAATCTCAAAATGGTAATAACCATATGACCCAACAATATCTCTCCTAGGTATTTATCCAAAGAATATGAGAACACTAATTTGAAAAGATTTATGCACACATATTCCAAGCAGCATTTTTCACAATAGGTAAGACATGGAAACAACCTAAATCCCCACTGATGGATGACTAGATAAAGAAATTGTAGTATATATAATCAATGCAATACTACTCAACTACTAAAAAATGAAATCTTGCCTTTTGTCGTAACATGGGTGGAGCTTGAGGCGATTATGCTAAGTGAAGTAAGTCAGAAAGTGAAAGACAATTACCAGATGGTTTCTGTCATACATGGAATACAAATAACCAAAGCAAGTGAACTAACAAATCGCAACAAAAATATTGCTTATACTCTATGAAAAATATAGTGGTTACCAGAGGGGTAAGGGTGGGAGTGAGGTGAAAGGGTTGAGAAAGGCAGCCTGACAGGGGCAATGACTCTAGAACTCTGGCGGCACCTGAGGTGAGGCTTGATACACACATAGAAGTGCAGAAGTAGCCCAGAAAATTATATATTGATAATTTTGTAAACTTGAACTAGCCCCCAAACCTGGACTAGGTAACCTCCAAGTGTTCCCTGTGTTGACATTCTAAGACTCTAAATCACAACAGCCAGACTTGGCCCAAAGGGTAACTTGAGGACTATGTTTAAGTCAAGTGACTTGAAAATCTGCCCACATGCCTGCAGTTTACTTCAGGCTCCAGGCAAAGTTAGGGAAGAAATTTGGAAGCTGCCATTGAAAGTTACTTTTAGGGGAGCAATTATCGTTTCCAAAGTCCAGCTGCCCTCTGGTGGCCATAGGTATCAGTGTGTATGGATGGAGAGTTCCTTTTGACCTAGCTTGGCATCCATTCAGAGCAACCAGTTTCCACAGCACTGTCTCTCAACAAGCGTCACAGACTGTGGATTTGGGGAGGTGGGAAAATGAAAGCAGGAATGAACCTGAGAACTCTTTTTTTTTAAGATTTATTTTTTTATTTATACAATAGCTGGGGTACAGGCCAGAGGCATGGGAGGATGAGAAGATTCACCAGAGACAGAGTGGATGAACAGAACAGGCAGACCTCCGAAATACACTGCTGAGGGGAGCAGCAGGTGAGACAGGAGAGGTCTGTGGCACCATGTGGGAATCTCCCTGGCCAGCCAGGAATTGAACCCGTGCTACAGAGGCTGCAGACAGCCTCACAGCGCTGCGCTCAACCTGCTGCACTACTATGGAGGCCCAAGAACCTGAGAACTCTTAATAGCTCTGGGCTTTATACCCGATCAGACTATACACCTTCTTCAATGTAAGAACAGAATGATATTAAAAAGGCTCAATAAATCTTGGGTCTCACCCAACATGCAGGCCAGTTTGCTTGACTCCCAAGTCCTCTCAAGAAGGAAACAAATAGGCCTCCCTGGAGCTGCAAGATGTTAAGATGCAACCTATGAAGTTGTTTGCAGCCTCCACAGCTCCCCGGCCTGCCATGGAACAACCCACATGGTGCAGCAGACCTCTCCTGTCTCACCCGCTGCTCCCCTCAGCAGTGTATTTCAGTCAGTCTGCCTGTTCTGTTCCCCTCTTTGTCTCTGGTGAATCCTCTCACCCCCCCACACACACCTCTCTGGCCTGTACCCCAGTTCTTGTATGCATAATAAATAAATCTTTAAAAAAAAAAAGAAGGAAACAAATCTAGCTTCCCAAGCTGACATGTAATCTCAGAAGCAACTTCTCAAACAAAGAACCACTTGCTACTTCAGCAGCACCAAGAGAGGCCTGGGAAAGATTTAATAATTTCCCCATAATTTTCTATCAGTTCTCACATGTTCGTGATATTCATAACTGGTATTTTCTCAGGTTTATGCAATGTGTTTTGCAAACACAGCTTGAGGAAAAGTTTTTTCACTCCCCCTCCGTAGTTAGTCCCCTCTTTTACCCTTAAAAACGCCTATCTGGAAATTCTGGAACCACACCAGCTCTTGGGCTGCAATGAAGCACTAATAACTATTTATTTTGGTGAACATAGCATTTAAATCATTCACTTACTATTCCCCACACCCCAGATCAGCAGCATATATGAAAACAGTAGCTGGTACAATTGGTGCAAGTTACTAGTGCCAGAGGGAACAATGCAGACCTTACACTTAAGGTCTTATGAATGAATTTTGTTATGGGCCTCAACCTGCCTGGAGGCTCCCTCAAGCACTAGCACAAAGGTTTCTCTTTGTTTTGCCTGACTAAGTCTTCACAAGGCTCTGGTGACTTCCTGGAAGGCTATTGCCAAAAGCATTTAAAGACATAGGCATTGGCCACAACAGTTTAGAGCAAGGACAGCACTTGATACAAGCAATAGACAAGTCTAGAAATCTGGGAAAGAAGCAGCTGGGCACGAAGATATGTGAGAGAATAAGGACTTTTTAAAATCTTTGTATACAAGGGAATCAAGAAACCAATACATGGAACCAGAGCAGGAAAAAGCCTGAGTCTTGACACACATAGGAAGTTTAAGCAAAGGCAAGTTGTAAACAATCTGGTGAAGCATTAAATGAGTGTCCCCATGTAGAGTCAATGGGCTGAGATTGGGACAATTTTTTCTGTTTTTTTTTTATTATTATTTTTGCTTGTTCTTCTTCTCCTTTGCATTTCCTGGCTCCAGGCATTTAAGAGAACTCTGTCAAAACGCCTAACTAACTCTAAGCTAATAGAACACAGACTTTGGTGGTCACACACAATAAAGAATATGGAATTCATAAAGACACTTCAGAAATGTCACTAAATAATCAAACAATAGCCCACAATAAGCAGCAGAAATAAATCCTAGGGAGGAGGGGGAATTTGGTTTCCAGAACTGTCACATTATATTACTCAAAGTGCCTAGTTATTAACAAAATAATTATGATGTATGCAAAAAAACAAAAAAAATATATCGTGTATTCACAGGAAAAAATAATTAATAGCAAATACTCATAAAGAAATTTACTAGACAAAGACTAAATCTATTATCTTAATATAGTAATAAATCATGAACAAAAACCAAAAGGAAACTAGGAGAATGGTGTTTAAATAGAGAATATCAATAGAGAAGAAGGAACTAAATAAAAATTCTGGAATTGAAAAGCACAATCACTGAGATGAAAAAAATCACTAGAAGGTGATTGCAAATTTACCGGCAGAAGAAAGAAACAATGAACTTGATGATAGGTCAATTGAGATTATCTAGTCTGGAGAAAAGAAAGAGAAAAGAATGAAACAAAAATGAACAGTGTCTAAAAGACCAGTGGAACAACATCAGGAGTACTAATATTATACATAAATGGGATTCCCAGAAGTAGAGGAGAGATAAAGGGAACACAAAGAATATTTGAAAAAATAAGGAGGAAAGATGTGAACATCTATATCCAAAAATCTCAACCAACTCCAAGTAGGATAAGCTATAAACCCAAAGAGATCTACACTGATACACATTATATTCAAAGTGTCAAAAGCCAAAAATCAAAAGACAGAGAATCTTCTGAACATGTACGAGTGATTTTCAATAACATTAGCAGTGAATTTCTCATCAGAAACTATGGAGATTTGAAGGCAGTGAGATGACTTTTTTTTAAGATTTATTTATTTATGAGTACAAGAGCTGGGGTACAGGCCAGAGGTGTGGTGAGGGGGTGAGAGGATTCACCAGAAACAGAGTGGGGAACAGAACAGGCAGACTGACTGACATACACTGCTGAGGGAAGCAGTGGGCGAGACAGGAGAGATCTGCTATGCCACATGGGTCACCTCCCTGGCCAGAATGAAGCTGGTGCTGCAGTGGTTGCCAACAACTCCACAGTGCTGAGACTTGACCCCTTGCACCACCAGGGAGGCCCAAGATGACTTATTGAAAGTACTGAAAGGGGGCCTCCCTGGTGGCACAGTGGTTAAAGTCTCAGCACTATCAAGCTATTGCCAGCAACTGCGGCATGAGTTATGAGTTTGATCCCCAACCATAGAGGTGACCCACATGGTACAGAAGACCTCTCCTGTCTCACTGCTGCTCCCCTCAGCATTGTATTTCAGTAGATCCACCCATTCTGCTCCCCACTCTGTCTCTGGTGGATCCTCTCACCCTCCACACCTCTGGCCTGCAATCCAATTCTTGTATGCATAAATAAATTTTAAAAAGAAAGAAAGTACTGAAAGGAAAAAATCAACCAACAATTCAAAATCCAGCAAAGTTAAACGTCAAAAATGAAGGAAAAACTTCCTCTTTCTGGTAAGCATATAAGGAGCTCGAAAAACATTAGTACAATATAACAACAAATAAAAAGCTAAAAAAAAAAATTAAAAATCAACAACTCTTCTTTTTTTTTTAATATTTGAAGAGCAAGTTTATTAGGGAAAGGGGACAGAAGAGTAAAAGACACTTGCATAGACACAAGCCGGCAGGATGAGCTGCCTGGAAAGGACAGGTTTGCTGAGAGAGGCCTGCATGGTTGCAGGCAGGCAGCCTTGAGGAGAGTTGCCTCTGGCGAGGGAGGTCAGTGAAGTCCCGGCATCACAAGCAGGCAGAAAGCTGCTGCCCTGCTGAGGGAGAGAGTTGGTGAAAGGAAGCACCTGCATAGTCACAGGTGGGCAAAAGGACTGCTGCCAACAACTCTTCTTACATACCTCAGAGAATTGAGGATGTAGAGCAATTTGATGCCCCCAAAATTTGAGAGACAAACAGGCAGACACAGACTAGTGTTTATCAGAAAAGAAAGACAAAGCAGAAACCTCTATGGAAATTAGTACTGGAGTAGGAAAACCTAAGCTATAACTGCTAAAATGCTAGAAAATCAGTATGGACAAGTTTGAGAGTTAAAAACTTCAGGGCCTTGGGCCCCCCTGGTGGCCTAGGGTTTAAGTTTCAGTGCCACCACGCAGGTGGTTGAGCGCCGTGCTGTAAAGCTGTCGGCAGCCTCTACAGCACGGTTCAATCCCAGCCGGCCAGCGAGAATCCCACCTGGCGCAGCAGACCTCTCCTGTCGTGCCCGCTGCTCCCCTAGGCTGTGTACTTCGGTCAATCTTCCTGTTCTGTTCGCCGCTCTGTCTCTGGTGAATCTTCTCACCCTCCCGCACATCTGGCCTATACCCCGGTTCTTGCATAAATAAACAAAATCTTTAAAAATAAAAAAATAAAAATAAATAAATAAATAAGTCTCGGTGCCATCACCGCGAAGGACCACAGCGAAGGCCTGAGTTTCATCCCCAGTCAGGGAACTAACCCGCATGGTACAGCAGACCTCTCCTGTCTGACCTGCTGTTCTCCTTAGCAGGGTATTTCAGTAAATCCGCCTGTTCTGCTCCCCACTCTGTCTCCAGCGAATCCTCTCAACACCCCTGCACCTCTCACCTGCACCCCAATTCTTCTACACAAAAATGAATATATAAAATCTTTTTTGAAAAAGATTTATTTATTTATGCATACAAGAGCTGTGGTACAGGCCAGGGATGCGGGGGCAGGGTGAGAGGATTTGTAACAGGGTGGTCCCCAGGAAAAGGGGAGGTTCCAGGTTTCCTGCCCCACCCAAAAGGAGGTTGGAATTGAGCAGAAAGCAAAGAAGCTGCAGAGGAGACTGGAGAAGGAGGAAGCAGGATGGAGAGCCAGAAGGAGACCTGGAGGAGGCACATGGAGCCGGGAGACACGTGAAGAAACTGCGCTTGCCTTTTGGTCGTGGATTGGTTGAAACAGATGTGGATGAGAAGCCTGTGGGGAGGTGACAGTGGCGGTTTTTGTCTTGATTTTGATTTTGCTTTTTTTCCCTCCAGACTTGTCTGGTTGTTTCTGATCCTTTTCTGTGGGTCCCCACTGGCAGATGCTTTAGACTTGTGGCAGGCTTTGGGGCCTTGCTCTGGGCCAATCCCATATGGATGGACTTTTACCCACGAGGGGATGGGTAACTTTGGGTGCTTGATTTAGAAACTATATTCTTTTTCTTTTCTGCATTGTTCATTAATTGTATTAAAGTTCCTTCCCACTAAAGTCTCATTTGTTTTGTGTTGATGCGGCCAATGGCAGAACCCATTTAGAGTAGGCAGGTTTGTAGGGTCTGGGGTGCCCCTCTCCCTGCCCTGTAATAGATTCACCAGAGACAAAGTGGGGAACAGAACAGGCAGACTGACTGAAATACACTGCTGAGGGGAGCAGCAGACGAGACAGGAGAGGTCTGCCTCGCCATGTGGGTTGCTCCCTGGCCGGCCGGGGATCGAACTTCTGCTGAAGAGGCTGCGGATTGCTTCATAGTGCAGTACTTAACCCCTTGTGCCACCAGGGAGCCCCTGAATAAATAAAATCTTAAAAAAAAAAAAACTTCAGGGTCTCAATCATAGGGGTACCCCAACACTTATATTTACCCCTGGAGCCCTACTAGATTCTCAGGATGAAGACCGGAGAGAAATCCCCTTGTGTTTCTTGCAAGGAATGGGTAATGGAGCCATTTTGAAATATTCCCAGCTCATTCTGTTCTTCATGATACATGCCTTCTAAACAATTTTCCCAAGTGTAACCAACTGGGGTTTAGTCAGAACCTACCCACCTTGGAGGAAAGGAAATACCCTACTCCAGTGCACTCTGGCCTTCCTGATTCACATAAGAGGAAGAAAAGGGGTCCTCCCTGGTGGCACAAGGGGTCAAGTCTCAGCACTATGGAGCTGTCAGCAGCCACTGCAGGACAAGTTTGAGCCCTGGCCAGGGCGCTGACCCACAGGGCGCAGCAGACCTCTCCTGTCTCACCCTCTGCTCCCCTCAGCAGTATATTTCAGTCAGTCAGACTGCTCTGTTCCCTGCTCTGTCTCTGGTGAATCCTCTCATTCCCCCGCACCTCTGGCCTACACCCCAGATCTTGAATGCATAAATAAATAAATCTTTCAAAAAAAAAAGAGGAAGAAAAAATGAGAAGCACTTATGAAGGTCACAGCACAGGAGTACGAGCTTATTAACAGAGACCTAGTCATCAGTTCATAGACTGCTTCCCCAAACCTTACCACCAAACCTTAGCACCACATTAATAAAATCCAACTTAACCTCCTTTCTCTTAGTACATCATGCAAAAAATTGCAAGACATACTAAAAGGCAAAAATCACCATTTGATGAGAAACCAACATCAAAACTAGACTCTAATATGGCAGGGATCAGATTGAGATTGCAGTTATCAGATTGAGAATTTAGAATAACTATGACTAATATGTCAATGGAAAAAGAAGACAGCATGAAAGAACAGTCAGGTAATGTAAGCACAAATATGGAAGGAATCTAAAAGAAATGCTAGAAATAAAAAAACATTGTAACAGAAATGAAGAGTGAATTTGAAAAAACAACCAAAATGTCCATTGACAAATGCAAAAAGAAATCTTCATGCATATAGTTTATATAAACTAAAGCTTCCTTATCCTTTATATATTACATCCACTATATGTATACATGGAATAATAGTAATTTTCCACTGTATATCTATGTAAAGGTATAAGTTATAAATGTATACATACATAAATATATGGAGTTGGTATGCGCATTATATGTAACATATGTGAACAATATTTATCTGAAATAATGCCAACTTATGAAATGAGATGGAATGTTAATATATAATATAAATAGTTTATTAAATAAATTAATAGAAACATACAAAATATTGAAGTTTTTAAAAATATGGAAATCCCACTACTTGTGATAATGTGGATGAAACTTGGAGGACATTATACTAATTGAAATAACTCACAGAAATACAAATACTACATGATTCTGTTTATATGAGGAATCTAAAATAGTCACACTCATAGAAACAAACAACAGAACTGTAGATGCTAGGGCCAGGTGGAGGGGTCAATAGAGCACCGTTATTGTATATAAAGCTTTTTTTTTTTTTTTTTTTAAGGAAAGAATGTTTTAAATGAGCTCAGTAATAGCCTGGATAAGGCTGTGAGGAAATAGTGAGTTTGAGGCTATGTCCATAGATATTTCCAAAACCGAAAACAAAACTTAAAAAAAGGGGGGGGGGAGATAGCCAAGAACTGTGAAACATCTACAAAATAAAATGAATGGAAGAAATATCTGAAGCAATGTTGTCTGAGAATTTCATGAAGCTAATGTCAGATACCAAACCAGAGATCCAAAAAACTCAGAAAACAGCAAGCAAGATAAATGTCATTATTAACCTACTACCAAAACCAGGTAAAGACAGTACAAGAAAGTAAAATTCCTAAATATTTAAAACAAACTCCAACAGAATTGACAGGAAAAATAAATAGCAACATTATAGTAGTAGAAGACTTTAATATGAAACTTACAGCAATATATAGAACAGACCAAAATACCAATATAGGAGACCCCAGTCTCCCTGTCCCCCATTAAAGATTGACAATTGCTAACATTAACAAAGACAGTTCTGGGAGAACTCCAGAGGTCACTTAAGAAATTTTAGCAACACAATAGAACAAAAAAGCTAAGATAACTGCTTGTGAAGAGAAGGAAGACAATTTCATTTTGCCTGTATCCTATTTGCCTGTATCCTATGCCCCAGGATGACAGTATTCCATATCAAGAGGGAAGTTTCTAGCCAGAAAGTGTTCCACTCATCAGGATGTATAGAGACAGCTAAGAACAAGGAAGAAAATCCAAGGCTATTAATAGCAGCCATACAGCAAGAACAATAGGATCACAGAGACCAGTCTGCAGACAGTGTATTTTGACACTGACAAAACCATTAGCCAGCAGATGCCACACTCCCTGCATATTTCATTGGCTTTCACCACACAGGTATGTGTGTTTGCAAACACCAGCCACCTGAGTCCCTTCCTGCTTCCTCCCTTCACCTTGGGCAGAAACCAGGAACTACAGTGGGAGCCAGCTAAGGCCTCTGCAACTACATGAGTGCAAAATGCTAATAGACCACCTCTATCCATATACGCTCACCACAATGTGCATGCTGTATAACTGCATGCCCCTGTCCAGATACCTGTGTGCATTCCCAGGGAAGAGTGGGTACCCCCATAAGAAAATACACCAACACAGCTAACAGTGAAACCACAGTTGCCCTGGTCCAGAATGCCTGTGCTGACCCCACCACTATGTGAATATCTGCAACTAACCTCAGCCACTACATAGGAGGCTACGTATCTGCACACCACCACCTCGGACCCCACTGCTGGCTGTCCTGGTCCTTAGATCCTGGACCTGGAGGCAACACTGAAGTCCTGACCAACCCTTGCAACCGAAACAGACTCCCACAGTGCTTACCAAGGACTGCATAGTTGTTGATAGTGTAGACCTATAACGGGGGGCTGAAGCCAAAGACTGTTTACAGGTGGTACCCCCTGGAAGTCTATGTCTGAAAATGGGTGGTTAGGAGATTTGAATCTGCTTTTTACTGAGATAATGTCAGTTCCTTTGTGCCTCTCGTATTTTACCACCTTGAATGTGTTTTTAATGTTTAAACATATGTGTTTTTCATGTAACAGGGACCCTAAATACAAGTCACTACTTAATATGGTGCTCGGTTGAAGAGACAGAGTTCTGTTCCAACACTGGCCACCACCGTATTGATAGACGTTATCGAGTGCTTTCATAAGGAGCGCTCACAAGTGTCTTCCAAGGATAATTTTGACTATATGTGATTGTTCCTTAAATGTTTACTCTCCTTTAGAATCTTGCATCTGCATAAAACACAATTTTGCTGAACTAACTGTAGTCTACCAGTTGAAAAAAAAAAGTCTACGTCCTTACCAACTTACTGAGCATGTGTTTTGGACAAGCTACTAAAAGGAAATACGTTCTAGAGAGGACGAGAAAAGTCTTGGTGGAGTCCTCTGAGCTCATGCCCAGTAGTGGTGAATATCCTCAGTCTGGTGCTTGGAGAGGGGGACTAGGGATGGATGTTGTACCCTCATATCCCACTTTACAACCCAAGATTCCATTCTGCCAGTAAATGTCCTGGGGAAAATGAATACTGTATCAGGGGGTCCCCAGGAAAGGGGGAGTTTCCAGTTTTCCTGCCCCACCCGAAAGGAGGGTGGAGCTGAGCAGGGAGAGAAGAAGCTGCACCGGAGACTGAGAAGGAAGGAAGCTGAATGGAGAGCCAGAAGGAGACCTGGAGGAGGCACATGGAGTCGAGAGACACGTGAAGAAACTGCACTTGCCTTTTGGTCGTGGACTGGGTGACACAGATGTGGGTGAGACCCGTGGGGAGGTGACAATGGCGGTTTTTGTCTTGATTTTGATTTTGCTTTTTTCCTTCCAAACTTGTCTGGTTATTTCTGATCCTTTTCTGTGGGTCCGCACTGGAAGATGCTTTAGACTTGGGGCAGGCTTTGGGGCCTTGCTCTAGGCCAATCCTGCTTGGGTGGACTTTTACCCACGAGGGGAGGGGTCACTTTGGGTGCTTGATTTAGAAACTAGATTCTTTGCCTTTCCTGTATTGTTTCCTAATTGTATTAAAGTTCCTTCCCATTAAAGTCTCATATGTTTTGTGTTGATGCGGCGGATGGCAGAATCCATTTAAAGCAGGCAGGTTTGCGGGGTCTGGGGTGCCCCTCTCCCTGCCCTATCACAGAATTACAAAACATGCCAGGAAAAAGGCCCCGGTAAAAGATATGGAGGTTGAGGAATGGGGAATAAGATAAAGAAGTTCTGTTAAAATTTGGGCATTGATGGGCCAGGAATAAGACCCTGTAATTGGAGTGGGACCGTGGAACAATTACAGTGAAGGTGGGGATGTCACACCCCTAAATTCTACCCAGTCCCCTGCCCAAGAAGACTAATTCTGCTTTACCCCAAAAAGTAAAATGGCCTACTTCAAGGAAGTTTCCTTGCAAAGCACTGCTGATGCCCCTGGACCTACCTCACAACCCTCTGCTTCAAGACATATAGCTAACTTAAGTTGTAACTGGGGGCTGAAGCCAAAGACTGTTCCTGGTGGTTCCCCTGAAGGGGGGTGGTGAGGAGGATGACTAGCCTCATGGGAAATGCAAATAAAGTATCGGTGGTGGGTAGGGAAGGTGATAAGGAACAGAAGGGACTACAGAAGCAGCACCCAGGATTCAGCTTTTGGGATTTCAGCTTTTTCGGATCTTCAGGATTCAGTGCTCAGCCATTTCTGCCCCCACCATGCCAATCTTCCAGAAGGCTGCTGTGGGCCTCTGAAGGATGTGGATAGGCCCCCAGCAGCCAACCCCAGAGAGGAAAGGTTCAGAGGCTTTGCAAATAGCCGAGCAACTGAAACTGTTCTGTTTTGCTGCTGTTACAGCCTGGCAGGGAAAGGGAAGACCGGGAGCAGGTGCCTAGCTGAACTCAGTGAGTGTGGCCGTTTGTCGGTCATTCAGCTACTGTTTTGAGTGTCGATTGTCTCGTGCGGTGCTGGCACCTCTTGGCAACTCCAGGGAACATCTCTTGTGCATTCTGCTAGCTTGTGAGTTGGATCCTGGTTTACAGTCTGGCTGCCACATGCTCCAGGCCCTCAGTGGCGGGAAGACACCATCTTGGGAGTCTTTGTGTATAGGACTTTGAAACACTAAATACTGCTTCGGGTGAGGTAAATGGCCATTTGAGGCCTCAGTGACTCTTTGTTTTCCCTTGTTTGTTAAATAAATCCCATTGTTGGGCTTCCCTGATGGTGCAAGGAGTTAAGTCTCAGCACTATGAAGCAATCTGCAGCCACTGCAGCACAAGTTCAAACCCTGGCCAGGGAGCTGACCCACATGGCGCAACAGACCTCTCCTGTCTCTCCCGCTGCTCCCCTCAATAGTGTATTTCAGTAGATCCACTTGTTCTGCTCCCCACTCTGTCTCTGGTTAATCCTCTCACCCCCTGTACCTCTGGCCTGTATCCCAGATCTTGTATGCATACATAAATAAATATAAATAAATAAATAAATCCCATTATTGTTGTTCTCTGAACCTCAGTAGACTTGTAATTGTGTGCACAGGTGAAAAACTCAAACAGTGACTAGTAAACTATTTGGGCATTGTGCTTGGCCAGATTTGTATTTTTTTAATTTATTTATGCATACAATTTTTAAAAAAGATTTATTTATGCATACAAGAACTGAGGCACAGGCCCTAGGTGTAGGGGGTAAGAGGATTCACTAGAGACAGAGTGGGGAACAGAACAGGCAGACTGACTGAAATACACTGCTCAGGGGAGCAGTGGGCGAGCCAGGAGAAGTCTGCTGTGCCATGTGGGTCAGCTCCCTGGCCAGGGATCGAAATCTTGCTTCAATGGCTACGGATGGCTTCATAGTGCTGTGTCTTAAACCCTTGCATCACCAAGGAGACCCCTGGCCAGTTTTAGTGCCCCTTGCTGGCCTGTATCAGACCCTGATGGACTGAGAAAAGTGACATCACATATTCACAGTCCTGGTACTGTGACATGCTTCTGAACTTGGTGTACTATATATCACTAGACATGGGGCCACAACAAAGATTTCAAAAATATGTGTTCTAAAGATGCTAAAAGATCTACAAGAAAACACTGATAATTTAACAATATCAATAATACAAGAACAAAATTAGTTCAACAAAGAGAGAAAACAAAAATAAAAGCTAGGGGCCTCCCTTATGGCGCAAGGGGTTAAGTCTCAGTACTATGAAGCTATCAGCAGCCACTGCAGCATGAGTTCGATCCCTGGCCAGGGAGGTGGCCCATATGGCGCAGCAGACCTCTCCTGTCTAGCCCACTGCTCCCCTCAGCAGTGTATTTCAGTAGATCTGCCTGTTCTGCTCCCCAGTCTGTTTCTGGTGAATCCTCTGACCCCCACACTTCTGGCCTGTACCCCAGTTTTGTATGCATAAATAAAAAAATAAATCTTTAAAAAAATAAAATAATAAAGGCTAACCAGAAATTTTAGAGCTAAAGAATACAATGATAGAACTGAGAATGCAATGGACAGCTTTAACAATAGTTAACTAAGCATAAGAAAAGAATCAGTGAGTTAGAAGACAAATCAATTGAAATTATGCAATCATAGGAGGAAAAAATAAAAAGAATTAAAAGGAATGAAGAAAACCTATCAGAATTATGGAACAACATCAGAAATAATTATGCCTCACTGGATTCATAGAAGATTGGGAGAAAGGGACAGAAAGTTTATTAAAAGAATTAATGATTGTGGTGGTGGGAGAACTATGGGAATTACAACTGAAGGGAGAACAATGACATGAGAAAATAAATTTTAAAATAAAATTTTTAAAAAGAATTAATAATTGAAGACTCTCCAAGCTTGGAGAGCGATTTGGACACCGAAGTTCTGAAGCTAAGTCACTCCAAAATTTCAAACCAAAACTATCTTCTCTGAGTCACTTAACAACAACACTCTAAAATTAAAGACAAAGAAAGAATTTTAAAAGCTCAAGAAAAGAAACTCATGTAAGGGAATCCCCATAATGCTATCAGTGGATTTCTCAACAGAGAAAGTGCAGGTAATGAGATAGATGATATATTCCAAATGCTGGAAGAAAATGCCAACCAAGAATCCTTTACATGAAAAAGCTATCCTTCAGGATTGAAAGTGAGATAAAGACCTCCCTAATAAGCAAAACTTGAAGGAATTGGTTACATTAAACCCACCTTACAAGAAATGCTAAATTGAATTCTTCAAACTGAAATAAAGGAATCTAATTTGTTACATCAACAAATATGAAAATATACAACACAGTGGTAAAGGTAAAAATATAGTCATATTTATAATATTCTAATATGGTGATGCATTAATTACTTTAACATCAAAGTTAAAGGACAAAAGTATTATGTATAGCTATATAACAGTTTGATAATGGATTCACAATATAAAATGTGCAATTATTAACATAAAATATGGGTGTAAAGGGCATGGGTTTTTTAAAAATATTTATTTATTTATGCATACAAGAGCTAGGGTATAGGCCAGAAGTGTGGGGGGGGGGGTGAGAGGATTCACCAGACAGAGTGGGGAGCAGAACAGACAGATCTGCTGAAATAGACTGCTGAGAGGAGGGCGGGGTGTGAGACAGGAGAGGTCTGCTGCGCCATATGGGTCAGCTCCCTGATTGGGGATCGAATTTTTGCTGCAGTGGCTGCAGATTGCTTCATAGTGCTGAGACTTAACCCCTTGCACCACCAGGGAGGCCCAGGGCATGGGTTTTTTTTTTTTTATGTGATTGAAATTAAATTGTTAATCAGACAGAAAATCAATAAAGGTTGGACTTGAACCATACTATAGACCAAATGAACCTAGTATACAAAACATCATCTAACAGCAGTAGAGTACACATTCTTCTCAAGTACACATGGAACATTCTCCAGGAGAGGTCATGGATAAGTCACAAAACCAAACATTTAAGTAAGAATTAATGCCAGCCCTTCTCAAGCTTTTCCAAAAAATCAGGAAAGGAAGAAAACTTCCCAAATCATGTTATAAGACAGGTGTTACCTTGACACCAAAGGCAGATAAGGACATTACTACAAGAAGAGAAAACTATAATCTAATATCCTTAATAAATAAAGATGTAAAAACTCTCACCAAAATACTACCAAATGAATTCAACAGCACATAAAAAGGATCATATACCATGATCAAGTGGGATTTATCCTTGGGATGCAATAATTATTCAACATACACAAATCAATAAATGTGAAAAATCATATGATCATCTCAATGGATTCGGGAAAATCATTTGACAAAATGCATCATCCTGTCATGATAAAAATTATCAAAAGTACGTATAGAAGGAACATACTGTAAGGTCGAGGCCGGGCAGAGATGGGGTTCAAGACGGGGGGAACTTGAAACTGCTGCCACCTGCATCCAGGGAGCCAGCTCTGCCTGGTTTGCACCGGCCCTGATAGGCAGTGTTGAAAGAACAACCATTTCTGAGAGAAAAAACTTCTTTGAAAAGCAACTTCGACTCCACATTCTCCACCTCCCTCCAAGGCCAGACCCTGCCCTATAAAAGCTTGCTCTTATCCTGCAATGGGTGCGACTTCTCCGACCCCCTTCAGGGTCAGCGAACTTCGCCTGGAGCTCAATAAATTTCTTGCCTGTGAGAAATTTAGCCTGGCCCTCCTTTCCTTTACTGCGCCGAACATTTCATCTGGGTGCCAAAACCCACGAAGGCTGTGTCCTCTGGCGCTAGGACCGCCTTCCTGTCCCTGGGACCGCTCCTCTCCATTGCAGATGCCTCACATCCACCAACGGCCTTGATTCCTGGGGTAAGGTAATTAATAATAATTAATAATTTCAATTATTAATTCTTTTTAAAATTTTTATTTTAAAATTTATTTTCTCACATCATTGTTCTCCCTTCAGTTGTAATTCCCATAGTTCTCCCACCACCACAATCATTAATTGTTTTAATAAACTTTCTTACCCTTTCTCCCAATCTGACTCTCCCTCCTAGAAGGCCCTCGCCTCTGGCTATCTGGCTCCTCTCCTAACTCCCTGTTTTGGTCGGCTGTCCTGTAAACCATGGGCCCTCATCACCCGATCCCCTGTTACACCTAGACCTGGATTTGGGCACGTCCATCCAGACTAGGTGCCTGGTTTAAGGCAACAGGCCAGGGATGGAGACATCCCCCTCATCTGTCTGTCTCCTGTCCTGTAGGCAACAACTGAGCGGTGGAGACGTCCCCCTCGCTTGTTTGCCCCCTGCCTGTTGGCCAGAACCAAACTGTGGGGAGCCACAGTCCTGGGTCTGTGCCCCCTATAGGCCAGGTCAGGCTTATGGGACGCTGCGTCCTGACACTGTGCCCCCTGTTGGTTGGGAAAAGGAGTTGGGTTAGCCATGGGGTCTGCAAATTCTAAGCCTGATCTGGCTACTCCACTGGGATGCCGTCTCTCAAACCTTGGGACTAAGGCCGCTGGGACTAAGGCCAGATATATACCCTAAGCGACTCATTTTTCTCTGCAACACTGCCTGGCCTCAATACCAATTGGATAATGGCTCTCACTGGCCGGAACACGACACTTTCGATTTCACGGTCCTTACAGACCTAAATAATTTCTGTCACCGCAATGGAAAATGGTCAGAGATCCCCTATGTCCAGGCTCTCCTTCCCTTGAACTCCTATCCCTCCCTCCCGACCCCCCTCCAAAAATCTGCTACACTTTCCAAGTCCTTGCTCGAGACTCCTCTCCCTCCCCATCCTCCCAGAGCTCTGCCTCCGACACTAAAAAAACTGCCTCAACTTTCTTCACCTCCCTCAGCTCCTCAGGGACCCCCACCTTACCCAGGTCCTGCCTCCAACTGCCCTCCATCCATGGCCCCCACACAATCTAGCCCCCCTCTTTCACCTCCTACCCACCACATCCCCTCTCACTGAGACTGTTTTTTTTTTTTTAATTTTTTTAAGGATTTATTTATTTATACAAGCACTGGGGACAGTCAGAAGCTCAGGAGGGTGAGAGAATTCACCAGAGCCAGAGCGGGGAGCAGAACAGGCAGATGGACCGAAGTACACTGCTGAGGGGAGCAGCGGGCGTGGCAGGAGAGGTCTGCGCGCCATGTGGGACCCTCACCGGTGGCCGGGGATCAAACCGGCGCTGCGGAGGCTGCAGGCAGCTTCGCAGCCCAGCGCTCAACCGCTGTGCCACCAGGGGAGGCCCTCACTGAGACTGTTTTATTACCTGCCTCCTGGCTGGTCTCCAAGCAACAGCACACAAAGCTGTAAACTTTGATAAGCCTAGGAAAATCTCCCAGTCCACCTTGGAAAACCCAGCAGCCTTTCTTAGCTGCCTCACTGAGGCTCTCCAGCAATATACCAGGCTCAACCCTCATTCACCTGGAAGCGCCACAGTCCTGGCTACCCATTTCATATGCCAGATGGCCCCCGATATCCAAGACCTGTTGAACATGGCCTTTAACGTTTTTAACAACCGGGAGGAACAGGACAGGATGGATAGAGAGATCTGTAGTTGCCAAAAAGCCGAGCTTCAAGTTCAGGCCCTAGTAGCTGCCTAGAAGCCGTCATGCCCTGCTCCTCCAATGACCACAGCGCCTGCTGCCCGACAGAGGACAACAATGGGCCCCACAGCTGCTGGGAACTTCGTTCTAGTGTGGCCTGGAGGGCCACTGGTCCAAACATTGCCCCAAAACCCGCCTTCCTCCAGGACTATGTCCCCTCTGCAGCATCCAGGGTCACTGGAAAAGTGACTGTCCCTCCACACCTGGCCGTGATGGGCCAGTCCTTCCAGCCCCTGCAACCCTGCCACTGGTCATCTTGGGTTTGGCGGCTGAGGACTGAAGAGGCCCGGACTCATCGACCCTGATAAACTTCAAGGAGTCCAGGGTAATGGTCAAAGTAGCAGGTAAGTCCATCTCCTTTTTGGTCTACACCATGGGGGCTACCTCTCTGTCCTCCCCTCCTACCCAAGTCAGACTTAATCCGTCTCAGATCTCGGTTATGGGAGTTGACTGCCAACCCTCTCAATCTCAGGCTACTGGCTCTATCCCTCGCCAAACAGACACCAAGCCCTTAGTTCACTCTTTCTTAGTCATGCCTTCTTGCCCCACATCATCATCTCCTGACCAAACTTGGGGCTACTCTCTCATGGTTCCAAGATCCTAGCACTGCTCTCATCCTCCCACTGCTCCAAATATCTCCTAACCCTTCTCAGGACTACCCGCCGTCTCCTTCCACTGTCAACCCTGTGGTCTAGAATATCTCTACCCTGGCTGTGGCCACTCAGCCACCAAAAACAAAAATGTATATAATATTAAGTCTTCTAATTTTTCTTGGTTTTTAATCAATCTATCTAATGCTTAAAAAAATTGTTCATCATTTACTGAACTTTCATGTTACATTTTGCTCCTTACTGTAAAGGATGTGTTTGTGTAAGATGTCTAATCTAAAAAAATAACAGTATAACAGCTATTACAATGTCTTACAAATGTAAAAAACTGGGAACTAAGGTGTGGTAACTCCAAATACAAATAAAGTGAGGTGTGTGTGTATGTTTAAAAAGAAAAAATGTATTGAAAATGGATATTCTGAAGGTCCTTGAAATGATTTAAGATGGGGTAAAATGATATGGTAAAAAGTGAGAAAGCAAAAGATAGTGTTGAAGGTCTGAGAGAGGGATTTTTGGTAAAAAATTTTGTGTGCTTAAATGACTATGAAAGAGTTTGGTTAACTTAAATGTCAGTGGTGTCCTGTGACATATATATATATATATATATATATATATATATGGTTTTGTACCAACACCCAAGGACCAAATTGGCTAAAACCTGTTAAATTACTAACACGGGGAAGAAGGTATGCTTCTGTTCTGTCTCCCACAGGACCTCTTACCATGAGATGACATCAAACAGGAAAAAACCCTGTTCCAGAAATTCAAGCGCTTGCTGTCCACCCACCTCTCAGGAGGGGACAGAAAAGAAAAAGACGGATCTTTTGGACTCGACAAAACAGTCTGCTGGACCAACCTGGGGTGATCAAAAAAGTTAATGAGTAAAGCAAAAAATACTTTGAAGATCACTGGGACACCCAAGACCCCCCAAAAAATTTGTTCTTATCAATGTTAGCTCACATTACCATACATTCTAAAGGCCTTAAGGTAACATGGCTGTTCTTGTTCTTAGGACTATTATGTTTCATTCCACCTATTGTCAGTAACACCACCTATTGGTCACCTTAAATGGACCAGTAATGACATCACAGCTCAGGTCATAATCTGTACTTTTGGACCCTATATTTTTATTATGACCTCCAAAACACCTAATATTACAGTGACAACTGAGTCGGATTCTAGCCAACAAAGGGTTTAAGATTTTAACACCACCTTTCATGCCAATGCCACATGGTTAACCCCTTGCATCACTCACCATAATATCACTAACCTTAACATTACTCATGTTCTCGTTCTGAAACAAAAAGCTGAAGTCTGGCTGCCAGTTAATCTTACCCGCAAATAAATTGGAAAATCTGATCTCGAACAAAGTACCAATGCTTTAGAACATACTCGCCCAAAAAGATTTTTGGGTGTCCTCATCGCTGCTATTATTGCTGCCACAGCTATGGCCATGACTGCTGCTACTGCTATAGTCGCCCTGTCTCATTCTATTCAAAGTGTACACCAGTGAGTCAGTATTTTCAAAATGTTACTTGTGAACTACTGACTCAAACCACCATTGATCAGGAAATCTTACGGTGATTAGATACCCTTGAGGCCGCAGTGTCCTGGCTTGGAGAACATCAACAAGCCCTCTGGACCCGCAGCAAACTTAGTTGTGATGCTGAGTACCGCTCCATATGCGTTACTCCTGTTCCTTGTAATACCACTTCCTCTTGAGAAGACGTGATCAAATTGGGTATATTATGTCTTGTGTTTTCTTTTAGTGCTAAAGGTCTTCTGTCACTTACTCCAGAGGACTGTAAAATCTGCGGCCATGCTGACCCTTCTGCAACAATCACAATATCAGCCCCTTCCTGAGCCATCTCCTGATTCTCCTGATTTTCCTGAATTTGGCCTGTTATAAAACAAAAAAAGGGGGGGGGGGATGCGGAAGCTTGTATTATTGTGTGCCACAACTATTCTGTGTCTTTGCCTTGATTAGCCTTTGCTTTGACTGTTCTCTGCCTCTCAGTGTGTGGAAACAGGGAAAGTTAATAGGGAACCTCAGGGCAAAAGTCCTGGTGTGAGGCTCTATAAGTGCTGAAAACAGCATGTGCAGAAACAATAGGTGTTATGGCTAGAGCAGCATAACACTGAGACTTTTCTTGGCTTTCTTCTTATTTCTCAACCTTGGCTGGTACAGCTGGTTACGCATCCCCCTCACACTTGTGCATTCCCCACTTGCCTGCTTGCTTCTTTGATTTTTTATTTTCAATGCCATTCACTATTTCTGTGCGCGTCTCTTCAATGCCCACTCCTAGCAGCAGTTCCCACAAATGCGACCCATCTACGCCAGGCAACAACTGAGCATCAGGTGAGGGGCGACAGCTCTCCCTTGGCCTGGCTGAGTAGCCCTCTGCCTGCATGGGTACTCCCACTGGTGGGACCAATAATTCTAATTTCATTATTTTTCCTTCTCGCCCCTTGTATGCTCCGGTTCATCCAACACCACATTCGAGAGATGACCCGCACTACCTTCAACCAACTTGGGCTACACCGCTACTCATGCCTCTCCACTGGCGAACGTGGCTGTTGACCTTACTTCTTGACCTCGCCTCCCCACACCGCCCCACATCAGCAGGAAGTAGCCAGAAAGAATACTTTGCCCTTTATCCTATAACTAAGAGGTCAGAATGTAAGGTCAAGGCCAGGGCAGAGATGGGGTTCAGAGAGGGGGAACTTGAAACTGCTGCCACCTGCATCCCGGGAGCCAGCTCTGCCCAGTTTGCAAGGGCCCTGATAAGCAGCGTTGAAAGAACAACCAGTTCTGAGAGAAAAAACTTCTTTGAAAAGCAACTTCGACTCCGCTTTCTCCACCTCCCTCCAAGGCCAGACCCTGCCCTATAAAAGCTTGCCCTTATCCCCCAATGAGTGCAACTTCTCCGACCCCCGTGGGGGTCGGTGAACTTCACCCGGGGCTCAGTAAATTTCTTGCTTTTGAGAAGCAGCGTGGCTCTCCTCTTCTTTACTGCGCCAATCCTTCCACATATCTTAACACAATAAAGACCATATATGACAAACACACAGTCAACATCATACTCAACAGTGAAAGGTTGAAAGTTTTTCCTCTAAGATTACAAAGAAACAAGGGTGTGTACTGTTACCACTTAAACATAGATAGAGCAATCAGGCAAGAAAAAGACAAAGGGCATCCAAATAGAAAAGATATAGAATTGTCTGCTTGCAGATGGTATGCTCTTACATATAGAAAACCCTAAAGAATTCACCAAAAAAATTACTAGAAGTAATCAATGAATCCAGTAAACTTGTAGGCTACAAAGTCAATTATAGAAATCAGTCATGTTTCTATACACTAACAACAAAAAGTAATGAAACAGAAAAAGAAACTGAAAAAAAAATGTTCACGAAAGGACACAAAACAGGACCTCCCTGGTTGTGCAGGGGTTAGTCTCAGCGCTATCAAGTTAGCGCCAGCCCCTGTGACAAGAGTTTGATCCCTAACGCACATGGCTCAGCAGACCTCTCCTGTCTGACCCGCTGCTACCCTCAGCAGTGTATTTCAGTAGATCTGCCTGTTCTGTTCCCCACTCTGTCTCTGGTGAATCCTATCACCCCCTGAACCTCTGGCCTGTACCCCAGTTCTTGTATGTATAAATAAAAATGAAATCTTTTAAAAAAACAAAAAACAGGGCCTCCCTGGTGGTGAAAGGGGTTAAGATACAGCACTGTGAAGCTATCCGTAGCCACTGGAGCACGAGTTCGATCCCTGGCCAGACAGGTGACCCTCATGACATGCATGGAGCAACAGACCTTTTCTGACTCACCTGCTATTCCCCTCAGCAGTGTATTTCAGTCAATCTGCCTGTTCTGCTCCCCATTCTGTCTCTGGTGAATCCTCTCACCCCCCACACCTCTGGCCTATACACCTGTTCTTGCATGCATAAATAAATAAATCTTTAAAAATAAAAAAAGGAGGGCTTTCCCAGTGGCTCAGTGGGTTGAACACTGCTGTGAAGCTGTCTGCCGCCTCTGCAGCTCAGGTTTGATTTCCCACCAGCCAGAGAGATACCCACATGGCGCAGCAGACCTCTCCTGTCTCGCCCGCAGCTCCCCTCAGCAGTGTTTTTGGTCTGTCCATCTGCCTTTTCTTTTTTTTTTTGTAATTCTTTTTTTTTTTAATTTTAAATAATAAATTTTATTTTTATATCCATCTGCCTTTTCTGCTCCCCGCTCTGTGTCTGGTGAATCCTCTCACCCTCCCACGCTTCTGGCCTGTACCCCAGTTCTTGTATAAATAAATAAATCTTTAAAAAAAAATTAAATAAAAAAATAAAAATAAATAAAATAAATTTAAAAAAGGATCCAAAACAATTCAGCTTAGGATAAAATTGTTCAAGGGAATGAAACACTGAAAACAACAAGATTGATGATAGAAATTAAAGAAGACAATATAAAGGTATCTCTTGTTTGTGGATCAGAAGAATTAATATCAAATAATTATGAGAAATACCAGACTTAATTAGAAAATGAAACAAGGATAGTAAGTATTCCAGAAGGTAAAGAGAGAAAGAACAGAGAAGAGATGCTTTTAAAAGAAGTAATAACAGATTTCCCAAATCTATGGAATGCAATAAGCATGGATGTGTAAGAAGCAGAAAGGCTTCCCAAATTTCTAAATACAAAAAGACCTACACTAAGAACATCGTTGCTAAATCATTAAAAATCAAAGATTAGGAAAAAATTTTACAGGAACTCAGGAAATTGACTGGTAATTTATTGATAAAAGGAATTCTAATTAGACCTTCCTTAAATTTCACCCAAATCACCCTTCAAGCAAAAAGAAAGTGGAATAAAGTGTTAACAATCCTAAGAAAACAACTGGCAGCCAAAAATATTTCTATCCTGCAAAATTGTCACTCAAAGTTGTCTGTTCCCAGGCAAACAGAAGCTAATGTAGTATATCACCACCAGACTTGCCCTACAAGAAATATTGAAAAGAATTCCTCTACAAGAAAAGAAAAAGTGAAATACAAAACCCTAAGCCAAGTGACAATAGAAATACAAAATCAGAATTTGCATGAGCAAGACTATTATGGGTCAACAACAAAACATCAAAGGAAGACCTGCTGATGGCGCAGGGGTTAACAACAGTTGCTAGCAACCCACATGGCACAGCAGACCTCCCCTGTCTAACCCACTGCTCCCCTCAGCAGTGTATTTCTGCAGATTGGCATGTTCTGCTCCCCACTCTCTCTGGTGAATCCTCTCACCTTCCCTCCACACCTCTGGCCTGTACCCCAGGTCTTGTATGCATAAATAAATAAATCCAAAAAAAAAAAAACACCAAAGGAGAGGATGAAACAGACTGACCCTGTATAGCTAAATAGTGAGAGCCAACACCAGCCCATAAAGGACATTTTTATTTATTTTTTTAAAGATTTATTTATTTTTGCATACTAGAGCTGGGGTACAGGTCAGAGATGCAGGGGGTGAGAGGACTCACCAGAGACAGAGTGGGGAACAGAACAGGCAGACTGACTGAAATACACTGCTCAGGGGAGCAGCGGGCGAGACAGGAGAGGTCTGCTGCACAGTGTGGGTTGCTTCCTGGCCGGCTGGGGATCGAACTCATATTGCAGAGGTTGTGGATTTCTTCATAGTGCGGTGCTTAACACCTCGCGCCACCAGGGAGGCCTATCAAAGACATTTTTAACACAGTAAGTTGCATATAACCTCCATAAGAATTACTGATCAAAAATGTAGACTAGAGGAACACAGAAAAAAATAAAGAAACTGAAAGAATCGCTGGGGAAAGACATCCAAATGAAAAAGCAGACAGAAACAAATGGGGGTTGGGGGGACAAATGGAATGATAAAACATCCAAGGAACAAAAATCAGAACTGAGAATAAGCATTATCTATCAATAATCACATTAAATGTGAATAGCCTGAACTCATCAATTAAAAGTCAGAATGGGGGGCCTCCCTGGTGGCGCAGGCAGTTGAGCGCAGTGCTGTGAAGCTGTCCACAGCCTCTGCAGTGCTGGTTCAATCCCCACCCGCCTCGGAGCAACCCACATGGCGAGCAGAACTCTCCTGTCTTGCCCGCTGCTCCCCTCAACAGTGTATTTTGTCAGTCTGCCTGGTCTGTTCCCCGCTCTATCTCTGGTGAATCCTCTCACCCTCCCACACATCTGGCCTGTACCCTGGCTCTTGTATAAATAAAAAAAATAAATTAAAAAAAAAAGGCAGAATGACAAATTGGGTTTAAAAGTTTTAGCCAGGGGGCCTCCCTGGTGGCACAAGGGGTTAAGCACAGCACTGTAAAGCAATCCACAGCCTCAGCAGCACTAGTTCAATCCTGGGCCAGGCAGGGAGCTACCCACAAGGCGCAGCAGACCTCTCCTGTCTCGCCCACTGCTCCCCTCAACAGTGTATTTCATCAGTCTGCCAGTTCTGTTCCCTGCTCTGTCTCTGGTGAATCCTCTCACCCTCCCGCGCATCTGGCCTGTGCCCCGGCTCTTGCATAAAAAAAAAGAAAAAGAAAAAACTTTAAAAAAAAAGTTTAAATGTTCCAAATGTGCACAAGTAATGTCTTTGTACATGTTGGTGAGTAGATCATCAGACTTCATGTTTACCTTTTGTTGGTTATTATATGCTTCATAAAAGGCTTGTTTCAATAAGTGATGTTGCATTTATAGATTAGTTATAATAGTTGATGCTGATGCAAGGGAAGCTGATAAATTGTTAATTGCTTCTATTTGATCATTCCATAATCTCCTTAATTTTGTCAATTCTATTTCAACTTTTCTAATTTTAGCAGAGTTGGCAATTTCTCCTATTGCTAGAGCGCTGATTACTATCCCTTCAAATATTTCCCTCTTCATTCACTTGTAAGTTTTGTGTTGTGGTGGTCTGAATTTCTGTGGGAAAATGGGGATATGACTGAATGTTCACAGTATTGGAACTGTGATGGGAAAGAGAAAAAGCACGGTGGAAAAGAAAATTTTGTACTTTATTATTTCAGGATTGACAATGATAGATATTGGTAAGTTAAGGTTGGGTGCTACTAGATGCGCTAGACTCTTAGCATAATTGCCTGAAGCTTCTAAAGCCATATCCAGGTTTATAGTGAGCTGTAACTAGAGTATGAGTTTCATTATATTTGCCTTTTTCCAGTATGCAAGGTTTTTCAGATCCTTCTTTGATGTAGCATTTCTTTTTTTTTCCTTTGAGGAATTTTATTATTTTACTTGTTTATTGAAGTAACATTGCATTATAACAATGCCAGTTTCAGCTGTTCATCATTGAGATTCAAGATGTGTATATATCACATTAAATTCACAGCTACAAATCCAGATCTGTCCTTCACCATAGTACTGTTCCTCTTTCTCGATTTACCCAGTGTAGTTTGATATTATTATTCAGAGATAGGAAGATAAGTGTTCATAGACATAAAAACAATCAAACACACACAAATAAAGAGCCTCAATCCTAAAACTTCAGCCATGGATCAGACAAAAGCACATCAACACAAAACTCCCTGAGTCTTCACCCTTGCCCAACTACTTGTGAAGGAGAGCCCCAAGATTTCCTTTGTCCTGTTGTGCAATCTTTTTTTCCCATGTTTTTAATTTTATATATTTTTACATCATTTTTCATTTTTGCACAATGTATGTATTTTCATCTTGGTGATAGTCCCCATACAAATCCCACCTCCCCCTGTTTTGATCCTACTCCCTCTCCCCACCCTGTAGTGTGTCTTTGGTTTATAGTTACATGTTGATTTTGATTTTTACTTTATTATAATTAGTCTTTTTCCTGGTCCCTTATTTAGGTTTTCTAAATTCCTGCTATAAATGAGACCATTCTGTATTTTTCTTTTTCTTTCTGGCTTATTTTGCTGAGCATGATCCCTTCCAGCTCCATCCACATTACTGCAAATTGCATGAGTTTACTTTTTTGATTGCTGAGTAATATTCCATTGTGTATATATACCACATCTTCTTGATCCAGTCATCTATTTTTGGGCATTTGGGTTGTTTTCATAGCTTAGCTATTGTAAATAGTGCTGCTTTAAACATAGGGGTGCCCATGCCCTTTTGAATTAATGTTTCTGTGTCCTTTGGTTAAATACCTAGGAGTGGAATTGCTGGATCATATAGAAGTTCCATCTTTAGCAAGTTGAGGAATTTCCACACAGCATTCCATAGTGGTTGGACCAGATTGCACTCCCACCAGTAGTGCAGAAGAGTTCCTTTTTCTCCAAATCCTCGCCAACATTTGTTGTTGCTAGTTTTTTTAATATGTGCCATTCTCACTGGTGTAAGATGGTATCTCATGGTAGTTTTGATTTGCATTTCCCTGATTACAAGTGATGCTGAACATTTTTTCATATGCCTGTTGGCCATTTGCCATTCCTCTTTGGAGAAGTTTCTTTTAAGCTCTTCTGCCCATTTCTTGACTGGATTGCTTAATTTGCTTTGGTTGAGTCTCATCAGCTCTTTGTAGATTTTTGTGATCAGTCCTTTATCATTAGTGCTGTGTGCAAAAATTTTCTCCCAGTCAGTGGGGTATCTCTTTGTTTTGGTTACTGTCTCTTTTGCTGTGCAGAAGCTCTATCACTGCTTTGGGTGATGTGTCTTTAAAGATGTTACTGAGGTGTATGTCAGGTAGTGTTTCGCCTATATTTCCTTCTATATATTTTATGGTTTCAGGTCTTATGTCAAGTTCTTTAATCCATTTTGAGTTGGTTTTTTTGCATGGTGTGAGGTAGTAGTCAAGCTTCATTCTTTTGCATGTAGTGACCCAGTTTTCCTAGCACCATTTATTGAACAAACTTTCTTTGCTCCATTGCATATTCCTTACTCTTTTGTCAAAGATTAGTTAACCGTAAATTTGTGGGTTTATTTCTGGATTTTCTATTCAGTTCCATTGGTCCATGTGTTTGTTATTGTTCTAATACCATGCTGTTTTGATTATTATGGCTTTGTAGTATAGTTTGAAATCTGGGAGTGTGATGCCTCCATTCCCTTCTTTTTTTTCAGGAGAACTTTGGCTATTCAGGGTTTTTGGTGGCTGCATATGAATTTCATCAATATTTGTTCTATTTCTTTGAAGGATGTCATTGAAATTTTTATTGGAATAACATTGAATCTGTAAATTGCTTTTGGTAGGATGGTCATTTTGATAATGTTAATTCTTCCAATCCATGAGCAGGGGATGTCTTTCCATTTCTTTGTGTCTTCTTCTATTTCTTTTAACAGTGCTTTATAGTTTACTTTGTATAGGTCCTTTACCTCTTTTGTTAGGTTCATTCCCAAGTATTTGACTCTTTTTTTTGTTTCAATAATAAAAGGGATGGTTTTCTTGATTTCTTCTTCTTCAGATTTATTGTTTGTGTATAGGAAGGCTATTGATTTTTGTGTGTTGATTTTGTATCCAGCTTCTTTACTAAACTGATTGATAAGTTTGATTAGTTTTTCTGTGGAGTTTTTGGGGTTCTCTATGTATATTATCATATCATCTGTGAATAGTGATAGTTTTACTTCTTACTTCCCTATTTGGATTCCTTGTATGTCTTTCTCTTGTCTTATTGCTCTGGCTAGGACTTTCAGTATTATATTGAAAGCAGTGGTGAGAGTGGACATCCTTGTCTTGTTCCAGATCTTAATGGAAATGCTTTTAATTCTTCACCATTGAGAATGATATTGGCTATGGGCTTGTCATATATGTCCTTTATGATGTTGAGGTATGTTCCTTGTATCCCGAGAATTTCAAGGGCCTTTATCATAAATAGATGGGTGCTGTACTCTGTTGAAAGCCTTCTCAGCATCTATTGATATTATCATATGTTGTTGTTTTTTTAAAGATTTATTTATTTATTTATTTATTTATTTATTTATTTATTTATTTATTTATACAAGCACTGGGTACAGTCAGAAGCGCGGGAGGGTGAGAGAATTCACCAGAGCCAGAGCGGGGAGCAGAGCAGGCAGAAGGACCGAAGTACACTGCTGAGGGGAGCAGCGGGCCGCAGGAGAGGTCTGCACGCCATGTGGGATCCTGCTCCGGTGGCCAGGGAGCAGCTGGGGATCGAACTACTACTGCAGAGGTTGCGGGCAGCTTCGCAACCCAGTGCTCAACCTCTGCGCCACCGGGGAGGCCCTCATATGGTTTTTATATTTCTTTTTGTTGATGTGTTGGGTTACATTGATTTTCGGACATTGAACCATCCTTGTGTCTCTGGAATAAATCCTACTTGGTCGTGGTGAATTATCTCATCGATACATTGTTGGATTCTGTTATCTAAAATTTTATTGAGGATTTTTGCATCAGTGTTCATCAGAGAGATTGGCCTGTAGTTTTCTTTTTTTGTGTTGTCCTTGTTCAGTTTTGGTATTAGTGTAATGTTGGCTTCATAGTATGTGTTTGGCATTGTCCCTTCTCAATTTTTTGGAAGAGTTTATGAAGGATAGGCACTAATTCGTTTCTGAATGTTTTGTAGAATTCATTTGTAAATCCATCAGGTCCTGGGCTTTTGTTTTTGGGGAGGGTTTTGATTACCATTTCAATTTCGCTGCTTGTAATTGGTCTGCTTAAGATTGGAATTTTATAAATCATATTGATGGAGAACGAGAATAGAAAGACTGGAAGGGAAGTGCCCAAAGACCAGAACCTGATTCACAAGGAGGTGGGGGTAGAGGGAAAAAACATGACCATTAACCTAGCTGTAGAGGTCGTGACCCTTAGGCACCAGTCCCTTATCATGAAACATGAGACCCAAGCAGGATCAGACTGCTATAGGAAGTGGAGCACAGACCTGAGGGTAAAGATATAGAGACTGGCCCCATCCTGGAATCTCTGTTCCCCATCCTGGTATCTCTGGTCCCTTTTGGAGTCTATATGGTTATCCAAAATCAGCAACAAACTGAAGGCTCACAAGGAGTGACCTCTCCCAAACAGAAAAGGATTGTATCAGTACAATCTCTGCACAGGCTCGGGGCAGCAGTCCCACTGCCCACCTGTGACTATGCAGGTGCCTCTTTTTACCAACTCTCTCCCTTTGCAGGGCAGCAGCTTTCTGGCTGCCCATGACCTGTATCATGCCGGGACTTCTCTTCACTGACCTCCCCCAGCAGGGCTCTCCTCAAGGCAGCCTGCCTGCAACCATGCAAGCTTCTCTCAGCAAACCTGTCCCTTCTGGGGCAGCTCTTCCTGCCCGCTTGTGTCTATGCAAGTATCTTTTACTCTCTTGTCCCTTTCCTTAATAAACCTGCTCTTCAAATATAACTAATGTCTCTGTCTCATGGGGAAACTCGCCGTGTGCCGCTGAAACAGGAGCTCTGGTGAAACCTTTCCCAGAGTGAACCCAAGGACCCAGCACTCCCAAAACCTCAATATCAAACAGTATTGGGGGATAAGCACCACACTATGAAACAACCCACAGCCTCTTCAGCAGAAGTTCGATCCCCGGCCAGCCAGGGAGCAACCCACATGGCGAGACAGACCTCTCCTGTCTCGCCCGCTACTCCCCTCAGCAGCATATTTCACTCAGTCTGCCTGTTCTGTTCCCTACTCTGTCTCTGGAGAATCCTCTCACCCCCCCCCCACCTGTACCGCAGCTCTTATATGCATAAATAATGAATAAATCTTTTTTAAAAAAAAAAAGAAGTAAAAAAATATCGAACAGCGTCCATTTACCCATGTGTGGCATTAACATTTGGAAGTTGTAGGGTAAACCTCCTAAGTCAGTACTTGGCAAATTAAGGAAATACTGACACATTTGCCACCATTCAGCTGTTTTGTTGTCAACTTCTGGTATATGATACTGTTACAGGGTAACCCTGATATAAAAAGGGTTGCCTGACTGTGGGTCCTCACCCACGTGCTTAAAGGGGACTTATTAATACTCAACTGCAGGCACACACAAAGGGCTAATAAAAGGTTTGTTTACAAGGGAAGGGAAAATGAGGAAATGTACAACTCAGGGAGAAAAGACGGAGGTAGGGCCTCCCCTGGTGGCGCAGCCGAGCGCGGGGCTGCGAGACTGCCCGCAGCCTCTGCAGCGCCAGTTTGTTCCCTGGCCTCCGGCGAGGGTCCCACAAAAAAAAAAAAAAAAAGAAAAAAAAGATGGAGGTTAAGTTTTAAATGCATCCTACCCATTCCGCCAAACTGGAATCCCAATGGCACTCTGAGAGCTGGAGAAAAGCCAAGAGCCGTGAAGCCAAGAGACATGTCTGATTTTATACCAAACCTGGCAGCTTAACTCCACCCTCAGGTCCCAGCAACCATCCCTTTGGTGATGATGGGATTTGCCATTTCCAGTGTCTTGGTGGCTTTGGTCTGGGGTGGGGGTGGAGTCCACAAAGCCTGTATGGAATTAGCTCAGGACATCCTTTCCCCCTAACAATACCTCAGTCTAGTTTGTATGAGTTCATTCATGGCATTATCAGGAGTCCTTGGGCAGCCAAAGATGTGAAAACCACATGGATCTATTTTAGGTAGCATGTATTCCAGTGTTGCAGCATTGCATGTGTTGTTGTATGTTCTTGCAGTCTTATTAATGCAATTTTCATAGGTTTCATGGCTGAGTTTGATATCCACGGGGGCATGGATGTCCATTACTGGAAGCGCATGATGGTGTGACTGATCACAGAGCTGCATGATTGGGAACGTTGTGGAAAGTCATTGTGTCACTGTATTTTTGAATGGTGTAAGTCTGTAGGGCCAATTTGATGTTCAAGAATAATCAGTTCTGTTCTTGATAGAGCACAGGAACAGAAAAAAAACTGAAAAGGAGGCGCCACAAGACCAGAAACGTGGCTCAAACTGGGAGGTGAGGGTGGAAGAGATTAGCATAGTCATTGGCACAGCTGTGGAAATCAAGATCCTTAGACACCAATGCCAAGATTACAAAGCATAAAATCCAAGCAGGTATCAGACTGCTGTAGGGAGTGTCCCAAGGGTAAAGATATGGAGAGTGAGCCCAACAGACCCCAAAGGTAAAGATATGGAGATTGGGCCCATTGTGGAATCTCTGCCCCCTTTCAGATTCTGCATAGTTATCCAAAATCAGCAACCAACTGAAGGCTCACAAGGAGTGACCCCTCCCAAACAGAAGACGATATCAGTGCAGTCTCTTCACAGCTTGGGGGCAGCTTCCATCTGCCCACCTGTGACTATGCAGGGGCTGCTTTTCACCTACTCTCTCCTCTGCAGGACAGCAGCTTCCTGCCTGCCTGTGACCTGTACAATATATGACCAAATAGTTGCTGGAACTGTAGATTGAGTTGTTGGTCCACCTGGATTTGAGCTCTCATCATTTGCGTTTATTGTGTCTCTGAATACTAGAAGAATAAAGCAAAAAGCAAGTAGGCAGAAGCAAAAAGAATGTAAGCAATATTTTTCATGATTATAAAGATTCATATCCTTTGGCAGCTCTGGGTGGGTTCTATTCAATTAATGGTCATCACTAATGGCATCATACAAATGATCCATGTGTCCTCTCATCAAAGATGCAAGATACTGTTACAGGGCAGCCCCGATACAAAACAGGTTGCCTGACTGGGTCCTCACCTGCGCGCTTAAAGGGGCTTATTAATACTCTACTGCAGGCACACACGAAAGGTTAATAAAAGGTTTATTTACAAGGGAAGGACAAATGAGGAAATATACAACTCAGGAAGAAAAGTGGGAGATAAAGTATTAAATGTGTCCTACCCGATCTGCCGATCTGGAATCCCAAATGGCACTCTGAGAGCTGGCCGTGAGCCACCAGCCGTGAAGCCAGGAGGCGAGCAAGAGAGAGACCCCAAGGCCCACATGTTTGGTTTTTATACCAAACCTGGCTGCTTAACTCCACCCTCAGGTCTCAGCAACCTTCCCTTGGTGGTGATGGGATTTGTCTTTCCCAATGTCTTGATGGCTTTGGTTTGGAGTGGGGGTGGAGTCCACAAAGCCTGTATGAAATTAGCTCAGGACTTCCTTTTCCCCTAACAATTCTAGTATATATCCACTGTTTCCTGTAGGTTATATCCTAGCAGGATGTTGTGGAGTGAGTGTTAGCAGATTCTGGAGTTCAGTTTCAGTAACCTCTGGATTGATGTCAATAAATTCAATGACAGGGTTTTCATTGCAGATTTCGTTGTCAGCTGGGGATGTCGGAGAGTCAAGTATTTCAATTGGAGAATGTGGGAAGGTTGGTTATTTCGATGCCGTCAACATCAGTAGGGTCGTTGGTGTCAGATGGCCCGGTCAAGTCAATGGCGTTTGGATGACTTTGTCCAGCATAACTGAGGAGGTTAGGATCTGCAAGGTTAATGAGCTCTCCTGCCTCTACATGCTGGTAGGTCTCTGTTTTAACAAATCTGATAATTCATCCTGATGTTAGGAGGGTGTCAAAGTAGTCTTCTTTAATGACCAACACCAATGCCTGGTCATGGATGAAAAAGTGAGGAATCCTATCTGGTGCGTACAACTGACCCCTGTCGTTGTCAAGGTTAATGGGCTGGGTGATCAGAGAATCGTCGGTGGTAATTATGTTTCCAAGTTTGAAGTTATGGTGTTCCTCCTTGGTTTTCGGACGCACGGGTTCTCTTCCTCTGTGATCTTTAATGTAGAAGTCAAGCTTGCGTATTTTAAACACTACTAGCTCATTTGATAAAAGGTTTCTGTCAGACATAATATATAGTTGTTGAAAAGTTTGTGCTGCCAAGGGTTGCTAATGCTAGAGTTTCCTCCCTTTCTGGGCAGAATGTGTAATGTCCTGTGATTGCGATTGTGGATAGTAACAAGCTGCAGAGCAATATGGTATAAAAGTGTGTATGCAGGCTTTTATGTCATTGTAAGGATTGCAAGATTTGTGGGTGTCAGGATGCATTGATTTAGGGGTGTCTGTCATATTACATACATGTGGTCATCTGGTTCCTCCTCATAATCTGTAGCTCTCTTTTGGCTCCTGTAGTCCAGTAGATGTTTCCTGATCCTCAACCACTATTTCCTGCTTAGATAAGGAATTATCTGTAAGTGATTTCTTAATTATTTTTAAAGGGTACAATTTGTTAGGTTCCTTGTTTGTCTGACCCAATATATCAACAACATCAATGCCATTATTGAGAAATGCTTCTTGATGCAGACTTGCCCTATTAATTCGTGATCTAGAGTTTAGTTGATATATAGCAATGTTTAATGCTGTATCCAGATTTTTATTGGTGGAACATTTTAATTTTTCTTTAATAAGTCCATTGAACCTTTCAATATTTCCACTGGCAATGGGATTATATGCAGTGTGGGAATTCCATATAATATCAAAATTTTGTGCCCATTTTTAAACTTGTGGTCCTATAAAATGTGATCCTTGGTCACTTTCAGTTACAGTAGATATCCCAAAACTAGCTATCCATTGCCATAATGTATTTATAGTGGCATTTTGGTTAGTTTTTTTTATATGCCTTGGCTATTCCTAATCTTGTTCCTGTGTCTACAATGGCGCATGCATATTTGTTTTGATAGTCCTTCAGTGGTCTTATAAAGTCAGTTTGTAGCATAAAGTTAAATATTTGTGGTTTAGAATGTGTGGAAGATTCCTTATGCCTAAATCTTGAATTGGTATTGGGGCAAATTATTGCATCCTCTACTTGTGATCTTGCATTGTTGCCATGTCACAGGTAAATTCCTTGTTTTTAGCCATTCGTAGGTGCCATGGGTTCCTATATGTCCTAACCAGTTACGAATTTCTCTAATTTCTTCTTCTGTAATGCCTGCAGTGTTTTGTACTATTTTCCACTTTGGTGTTCTTTTCATCTTTACCTTATTGCTAATCTCCCACTTGTTTTCATCTTTGTTTTTCTTTAATGTTATTTTAGGGATGCTACTTTGCCATATGTCTTTATCCTTAACTAATTTTACTGCTGCCACCTTACTTAGCTTATATACTATATCATTTTGTTTAGCTTCACGTGTGTTTTTGTTAGTATGTGCATCTGTGTGTGATATTGCAACTTTAATTTTAGCCTCAGTGATTTTCTTCCATGTTTTTGTGGACCAAATATCTTTTCCATTAATTTTCCAATTAGTAGCTTTCCATTTACTAGACCATATTGCTATTCCATTACACACGCACCATGAATCACTGAATATATATATATAATTGTCAGATTTTCTTTAAGTGATTGTTCTATTGCTAACCAAACTGCTAGGACCTCAGCATCTGCGCTGATTTATCAATACCTTCTTGCGTCAGAATCTTTCCATCTGGAGGCCGGTAAGCAGCGGCCTTCCAGCACAACTTCCCGGCTTCCACCAGGGCAGAGCCATCTGTGAACCAGGCATTCAACAGCTTCTCTGACCATTCTGGTCCCCATAGATCAATTGGCTTATGTTTTTTCTTTTCAGAAATCATCGCAGGTAGAGGAATGGTCATTTCAGTAAGCCTAGAGGTCCCCTCACCCCTCTTAAGGCCATTGCTTTTCCTGAATTCTTGGATATATCATTTCCAAATCAACACCTTATATTCCATTTGTACTCCGCGGATTGCTTCTCCAGTGATATTGACCAAGGTAGTATAGGGATAACACTTCAGATTTTGATGGGTTGGTTCCAGCACAGTGGCGATATGCATTTCAGCGCCTCAAATAAAGCCCACACAGTTTTTTTCAAATATGGAATACTTATGTTCAGAGTAGGGAAGCGTTTGCAATAGAATCCAATAGGTGCAGACTTTGCTTCTAATCTTTTAAAGAGTCCCCAATTTCCATATTCTGCTAGGAATATAATATCCAATTGTAGTTTTCCTTCTCTGGTATTATGCAGTTCCTGAAACATTTCTAAATATTCTTTAATAGTCTCCAATGCTTTTTGTTGTGTTTCTCCCCATTCAAAGTCTATAGCTTTCCTGGTTACATTGTATATTGGCTCTAACATATGGTATATGATTTCTCCAGTAACCAAAGAAACCTATCAATTTCTATGCCTCATTCTTATTGGTTGGGTTTGGTATATTTTTAATCTTATCTATTACTTTTGGTGGGACTTTGTTTCCTGTACTATTTCAATATATACCTAGGAATTTTGTTTGTCTACCTTCTGAATTTTATCATTATTAATAGTCCATCCTTTGCTAGTTAAATGTTGTACTAGCCTCTCTAGATCATTTTCAAGCTGTTCTTTATTATTTCCAAAAATTATAATGTCATCTACATAGCTTAATACTTTACTCTGAAGTTTTATCTCAAACAAGTGCTGTGAGATAATTGCATGCACTATAACTGGACTATTCTTAAAGCCTTGTGGCAACCTTTTAAATCTATGTTGCTTTTCTTCCCATGTAAATGTTATTTGTTCCATAGATTTTTCACTAATGGGTATACTAGAGAACATGTTTGATAGATCTATTGCCCAAATTATTTTGGATTTTCCCTAGTTAGAGTGTTTAGTGTTCCCTAGTTTATAGTGTTATAGATTATTAAATCTCATCTACTTCTGGTAATGCACCTTTCATTTCTAGTGTTAGCTTGTTCAAATTTCTAAAGTCCACAGTGACTCTATATTCAATGTTTGTTTTGAGTACTGGCCATACTGGGCTGTTATAATTAAAGGATTGGGCTTTTTCAATTATATCTTCCTTAAGCAATTCTTCAATTTTTTTGGATACCTCTTTGTGACCTCCTTAAATTGGATACTGTTTTGTAAATGAAGGTTTAGCTTTTGGCAATTCTATAGGTTGTATAATAAGTTCGGTCAGACAACATTTTGCCAAGGAACCAAATTTTCCTAATTTTCCTAATGGTATAGCCTTCCTAAATATTATTGGGATGAGGTCCATCCCTAGCACATTCTCTGGTGTTTCTGCACTAATTACATTGCAAATGATCATATTTCTGTTATAATTTTTAATTTTAATCTGGATTTTATATCCATTGATGTTATTTCTAGTTATTCCTCCAATTGCAATTTTATGTTTATTAATTTGTTTAATATCTTTAACAATGGTAATTTGACTTCTGGTGTCTATTAAAAATTTCAAATTATAAGTTTTAGTTTTGTATTCAATAGCCAAAGTTATAAACGGCTGGTTTTCAGTGGTGATGACTCTTAATATTGGCCCTTTTTCCAGGGCCTCCACCTGTTTTTTTTTTTTTCTTTTTTGCCTCTTATTTTGGTTTGGCTTTAGTCCAAACCTTGCTGGTGGAACACAATATGGTAGGTTAGTGAACCTTCGCCTAGTCTTATTCTGCTTTATGGGTCCCCTCTGATTTGGTGTTTTATTCCACTGGATGTTTTCTAGTGGTTGTGAAGGATACTGGTCAATTTGATTGGAAAAATATTGGTCTGTCTAATCAAGGTTTTCTCTTCATATTAGGGAATGGGTTTTTAATTTTTGGTATAGTTTTCCTCCATCTCCTGAATCTAGCAGTGAAGGTTAGATTCTTTCCTTCTTCTAGTTACCTAGCTTGGTGGAAATAATCCACCAGCTGCTGCATTTGGGCTAAGCCCATTCATGCTGATGTCAATGTTAAGGGGAGGTGGGGTGGTCCCCCTTTAATCATGATGTTCTTAATACCTTGGTTAATTTCGATTGCCATTGGAGTTATAGCAGCTCAGGAGTAGATCATCATTAATACCCCTATTTTCCTGCATAATTTGATTGCCTGATCTATGGTATTCCATTTAATATAAGTGTTAAAGGAGTCCAAATCAAGTCTTGGGAATGCATTGTGCCACGCTTCTGCTACCCAGTGGAACACTGACTGTTCCTCATATGGTTGGTTTTCTGTGATTCTATGCAATTATTTAAAATTACTGGATTTTCTACTATGACTGCTATAATATTCATTTCTTTACCATTTAATATTATACCATTAGCACCTTCTGACCATAATTTAAAAATATATTCTACATCCTGGGTTTCTTTTTGTGCAAAGTCTTGTCTGTATGTTTGTAATTCAGCCAGAGTAAAATCTCTAGTCTCAATAGTTAATTTGGGCTCTCGTTGTCTCTGAATCCTTATCTCGTTCGTGGTGGCTATTGGAAAGCTAAACCACTTTGAGTTTGTACTGGTACCTTCTCCTGGATCTTCTTCATTATAATCTGTGATTGGATTGTTTCTAAATCTTTCAACAATCCTCCTGGCTAATGTTTTCCCTTTACATAGATCGGCATCGATGTCCACAATAGTTTTACACAGAATTTCCGGGACTTCTTTCGGGTGAGCCCTTGCCAATAGGGGCTAGACTGTCTCGAGGGACTGTAGAGTAAGATTTACATCTGTTCCTTTTTCACATTTCGGCAGTTTCTCTTGCGTAATTTTCTCTACCTTCCTCCACCGGCTGGAAACAGGGTGCTCCCTCTTAGTTTCCTTTTTCCAAAGCACAAGTTTCTTAAACATTTTTGGTATTACTTTCTTGGGAGATAACATAGAATTCTATGCTATTCGAGTGGCCAGTTCGAATAAGAACGTCACCTGTTTCTTCCTCAAATATCAAACGAGTGCACTCTTTTTACTGCCCTTAGTTATCAATTCCCTGCGGTTTCGTTCCGCTGTTCGGAAAATTCTTTTTGACAGCCAACCTCTCATATAAATTTTTATTCTCTCTTAAGCAACTGTCAAAGTGTTAATTTAGGACTTCTTTTTTGGCAGAAAGCCTTCACTAAACGGAGACGCTTTATCAGCTGCAAGCCCCTGCCAGAGCTGGTCTTATCTGCCCCATATGTCCCGACCAGGCCGTTACAGCAGTGACTTTTTTGAGAGCCTTCCACTTGTTTCGGTCTTGACAGTCTGTTAGCCCCTACCAGAACCAGATCTTACCCAGAATTAGCCCCGACCAGGCCAGTCCAGGGTGTCCTTTTGGAGGTGGCACCTACGGACCGTCTTAACCACCGTCATAGCTTTGATTTACTTATGCCTTTATGAAGTCAGTGTTTGATGAAGTCAGTAGCTCCTGCCAGAGCCAGTCATACTCAATTCTGGCGAGACCATGGTTTCTGCCAGTCTTGAGGTGCCTTTTGGAGGTTGTTACTTCCTTTTACCCTCATTCTTGGCTGTATGTGGACTACGCCAGCTTACAAGCAATATAAATACAGAGGCTAAAAGTGAAACTAAGAATATGTTAAGGTGCCTGCCAGCGCCGCAAGTGAAAGAGGCTGCGTCCACATCCTGAGTGTTAAAGACTGAGAAAAACAGATGGTGCCTGAACCTACCCCTGATAAGGATGTATACAAGGAGCAGATTCATGAAGCAGACTCAGAGCAGTCCCAAAACTGGCTCTGAGCGAAGGACTTGCCGGAGGCTACTCTTCGGGAGTCAACTCGCTGCCCCCTTGGGACTCAGACTGCTCTCCAGCCAGAACCTCTCCTAGCTCCTGGGTTCTGTACACCGCAAACCAATCCTCACTCCCGGATTCTTCCTCCCACACTTGCTCTCTGACAGCAGCACATGCTGCAGACAGGCTCAACATCCTTGGTGACCATCCAGGCTTCGGGCCCTCGAGCCTAGAGACTTCCACAGCTGGAGGAAGGCCCGGCTAAGATACGTCTCGGCTACTATCTTCAGTCAGAGGTATTCTGGGAATTTGGGGTTCGCTTGCCTAAATGAACATAGGTGTGTGATACAGTAATAAAATTCTCTTTGAGAGCAAGCTTCTGACTAAAGTCACACTGGCGACACATAGTGGTGAGACTTAACCTTTTGTGCCACCAGGGAGACCCAGAAATACAGTCGCTTATCAAGTACACATGGAACAGTCTCAAGAATATATCATATATTGGTGCACAAAGCATGTCTGTGAAAATAGAAATAATATCAAGAATCTTCTCATATCACAGTGCTATGAAACTAGAAATAAACCACAACAAAATCCTGGAATGCGCCAAAACATGTGGAGAATAAAGTGCTTCTGAACAACTCCTAGTTCAATGGGGGAAAAAGAATATATCAAAAAGTATCTGGAAACTAATAGACTAGTACAAATGAAAAGACAAAATAACAGCCCCTATGAGAAGCTCTAAAAATAGTATTACCAGGGAAGTTCATGGCAATACAGGCGCACATAAAAAAGCAAGAAATATTACAATCTAACTCTGTAACTGAAAGAACTGGAAAAATAAAAACAAACTAAAAGTCAGCGAAAGGTTAAAAATAATTAAAAAAAGAAATAAATGAAATTAGAAAATAAAAAGACAGTGCAAAAGATCAATGAAACCAACAACTGGTTCTTAGAAAAATTAAAATCAACAAAGCTTTAGCTAGCCTTACTAAGAAAAGAAGACAAAAGCAAAATAAACAGAAACAGAAATAAAACAGGTGAAATTACAACAGATGCTACAGAAATAACAAAATACCATAACCTATTACAAACTTCTCTGTGCAAACAAATTGGATAACCTAGAAGAAATGGGCAAATTTTTAGACTCATTCAGCCTTCCAAGACTGAACTATGATAAAATTGACACCTTAACCAGTCCAATCACAAGCACAGAAATTGATAGAGTAATAAATTATCTCCCTAAGAACAAAAGCCAAGGACCAAATAACTTCTCCACTGAATTCTACCAAACCTTTAAAAAAAGATCTAGGGCCTCCCCAGTGGCGCAGCGGGTTGAGAGCAGCACTGAAGCTGTCCAATAGATGCCCAGCAGGTTGAGACAGCAGTGAAGCTGTCTGCAGCCTCTGCAGCATGGGTTCGATTCCCAGCCAGCCAGGGAGATACCCATATGGCGCGGCAGACCTCTCCTGTCTCACCCACTGCTCCCCTCAGCAGTGTCTTCGGTCTGTCTGCCTGTTCTGCTCCCCACTCTGTCTCTGGTGAATCCTCTCACCCCCTACCCCACACCTCTGGTCTATACCCCCAGTTGTTGTAGCATAAATAAATCTTAAAAAAAAAAAAAAACAAAGAGAGTACAAAAAAATCTACATATTAATATCTCTGATGAACAAAGAAAGATGCAAAAACCCTCAGGAAAACCCTAACAAACCAAATGCAGCAACATAGTAACAAAATCATCTGCCACAAGTTGGTTCCATATCAGGGATGCAAGGCTGATTCAATGTATGCAAATCAATCAATGTCATCACCAGATGAAAAAAGGAAGCTAAAACTCATATGACTATTTCAATAGATGCCCAAAAAGTGTTTGATAAGTTTCAACATCCATTTATGAAAAACGCTCAGAAAAGTGGGAATAAATGGAACTTATCTAATCATTATAAAAACCATATATGACAAGAACACAGTCAACATATTACTCAATGATGAAAAACTACAAACATTTCTGCTAAGATCAGGAACAAGACAAGGATGTCTACTGTCACCACTTTGTTTGACATAGTTTTGGAAGTCCTAGTCAGAGCAAGTAAGCAAGAAAAAGGCATAAAAGCTATCCAAATTGGAAAAAAATAAGTGAAACTGTCACTATATGCAGAAGACATGATAATATACATAAAGAACCCAAAAGACTACAGGAAATAATGAATGAATACAGGAAAGTGGCAGCATACAAAATCAATACACAAAAATCAGTTGTGTTTCTATCTCCTAAGAATGTATGAGAACAACAAGAAATAAAGCGATCCCATTTACAACCACACCACAAAGAATGAAATATCATGGAATAAACTTAATAAAGGAGGTGAAAGACCTATATATTAAAAACTATAAGATTCTATTAAAGAAAATTAAAGAAGACATAATGAAATGCAAAGATACCACTTTCTCGTTGAAAAAATACACAGCATTAAAATGAAGATATTACCTAAGGCATTTACAGATTCAATGAAATACGTATCATTTGATTTTTTTTCAAGAAAATTGAACAAACAATTGGACTGCTAAAGCCATTTTTAAGTTTAGATAGTTATTCTTTGGGCTTCAGTTTCTTCATCTGTACAATTGTGATAACAGTAATTATTCTTTACAGGTAATATGAGACCGGAAAAATGGGTGAATGAATATTAACTGGTTGGTTGGTCCGAAGATGATGCACAATAAACACCCCTGTAATGGAGGCCAGTAACAGCCTTTTACTTCTTGGGTGTAAAGCCCTTACTCGGGCTTAGACTGACACCCCCTGTTAGTTTTCTTAAGCACCAGTGCCTCAGCCAATTTCCTTCCTCCCACTTTATATCATATTCCACTGTCTATACTCTTGTAAACTCACCACACCTTTATTTTTGAAGAATTGACCTAGATTTCCCTGCTCTATCTGCTCTGAGATGCCTGACTGAGATCCTACAGGTTGTCTAATTAATGTGTCTCATTCTGTACTGATTTAGTGTCTATGTTCACTCTGGAACTCTCCTACCTTCCATGTCCTCTATAAAACCTCTATAAAAACTTCCCAACTTACCCCCAAATACATATGTAAATTACCTACTGCAACAGGCAGGAAACAAAGGCAGCTACTTTGTTGGTACTGTTTCTTGACTCTGGCTAAACTGCAGCATGTCTGCCAGTGAGGGAAAAAAAGAGTCTGGAGAATGAAATAAAGCAAGGAGAGTAGAGGGCATTTTGCACATTGATCTGAACATGGTGCTAAAAGACAACGGAAATTGGTCCAAGAACTGAGGCATAATGATCCAACCTCACTAAGTTGTCTATACTAAGATTCTTTAGTTACAGGTAACAGAAACCAATGCAAACTTCTTCAGGCAAAATAGGAAAATTTATTATAAGGATTAAGGGGTTTCTCACAAAACCCAAGGTCAAGGATGTTACTGGATTTCAGGAATGAACGAGAAGAGACAACTGCAAAGTCCTCAGGAGCTCCATTTATCCTTCTCTTTATAATGTTTCTTTGTTCTTTGCTCTCTCTGATGAGCAGTTTCCTCTGCTCCTCAGAAAGTATGGGAAAAGACATAGCTTGCCCACAACACATTATTGTTTACATTCTAATGTTCAGCCACAGGGGAAAAAATCAATTTTTCCCCACCCCAATCCCCCTGCAATTTCAGATTCCTGGGAAGAACTTCTAAATAGTCAGTTGTTCACCCTTAGGTCAATCAATTTAGGCCTAGGATTAGGACAGCAGTTGTAAACCGCAGTTACTGCCAGGAGTCAAACCCTACAAGAAAGAGAATAAAAAAATGGAACAGCTTAAGCAGTCATGTGAATTGCACAGATGCTCCAAAAGGAATTCACCATGGTGGCCAAGCAGTTTTATTTCAAAACCAGAAGATGGTCTTCATAACCAGAACAAACCCTAAAGGGCTCTGCTTCCTCAGCAACTGCTCTCAAGTTTTAGTACCCCAAGAGTGGGAAGACACAAATATAAATACAAGAGGAAGTTAAAATAATAGTTAAAGTAGTAGCTTAGTGTTGAGTTAAACCAAAATGTGACTATCCCTGTCACACTATAAACATTCAAAATGTAACATGGTAGGCCCCAGGAAAAGGGGAGGTACCCAAGGGAAGGTGGAGCTGAGCAGGGAAGAAAAAAAGATGGAGAAGAGACCGGGGTAGGAAGGAAGAAGAATGGAGAGCCAGAAGGAGACCTGGAGGAGGCACAAGAAGCAGAGACACACGGGAAGAAACTGCCCTTGCTTCTTGGACTATTTGAAACAGATGTGGGTAAGAGACCCGTGGGGAGGTTAAAAGTGACAGCATTGATCTTGATTTTGATTTTGCTCTTTTCTTCCCAGACTTGCCTGGCTGTTTCTGCCCCTTTCTGATGGGTCCCCAGCAGGCAGTGCCTTAGACTTGGGACAGGCTTTTGTGCCTCAGAGGCCCCGCTTTGGGCCAAGCCTGTTTGGCTGGACTTTTACCCATGAGGGGTGGGTAACTTTGGGTGCTTGATTTAAGAGCTATATTCTTTGTCTTTTCTGTATTACACACAAATTGTATTGAAGTTGCTTTCCATTAATGGTCTTATATGCTTTGTCTTAATGCGGCAGAGGACAAAACCTATTTAGAACAGGCAGGTTTGGGAGTCCTAGGGTGCCCCTCTCCCTGCCCTGTAACAAAAAGACATTAGCTATTATTGTGGTAATCAGAAGAGATGGAGTGCAGTTGGACTCTGAGAAAAAGAGATGTGATAATCTTTGCAGATAGCTCCTGTACAGCACAAGAGCCTGGAAAAGTGCCCACTTGATGGTGGAATATACCTCTCTCGGAACCAAAAATTGGGTCCACCACATACAACACTCTACTCCTGAGCAGAATTGATCAACACTGACAAATACTTGGGGCCCTACATTTTTGAGATACTGTGCAAGTTCCATTTTGTTATCACAATGCAACAATTACATCATTCTTGTTACAATGAATCCAAGACAACTTCTCCCCAAGGAATTCCATTTTGGTCATTTCTACTTCAGAATCAGCCTGATTGAACTCTGAAGGTTCCTGTTATTCCCGATTGCATTTAGAAGACATGCAGTGTACTTTATGGAAATGTGGGAAATATGCAACTAACAATGTAATATGCACATACCATCTCACCCAGTTGTCTAATTTTTGCTAATCTTCCCTTTCCTGTTGATTCTTCATTTCAGTTAGAGAAGCATTTTCTGACTGTCTCCAGTTGAACCCTTTATGGGCATATGACTTCCTCTGGATTGTGGAGTTACATCATTCAGACATGTAAAGAATAAGAATAGGGCCTCCCTGGTGGCGCAAGGGGTTAAGAAGCAACTTATAAAGCTATCCACAGCTGCTGCAACAGGAGTTCGATCCCCAGCCAGGGAGCTGACCCACATGGCGCAGCAGACCTCTCCTGACTCACCCGCTGCTCCCCTCAGCAGTGTATTTCAGTCGATCTGCTTGTTCTGTTCACCACTCTGTCTCTGGTGAATCCTCTCACCCCCCACACCTCTGACCTGTACCCCAGCTCTTGTATGCATAAATAAATAAATCTTAAAACAATAAATAAATAAAAATAAAAAATAAAAATATAAACAACAGGGGTGAATCCACCTACCATTTCACTCAGTAGCCTATGTCTGAAAGTGAGATTTGAATCTGCTTTTTACTGAGATAATGTCAGTTCCTGTGTGCTTCTCATAACGTATTTCACCACCTTGAGTGTGTTTTTAGTGTTTAAACATATGTGTTTTTCATGTAACAGGGACCTAAATACAAACCAACTACTTAATCTGGTGCTCAGTTGAAGAGACAGAGTTCTGTTCCAACACTGGCCACCACCGTATTGATAGACGTTATCTAGTGCTTTTGTAAGGAGCGCTCACAAGTGACTTTCTTTTAGAGATTTATTTATTTATGCATACAAGAACTGGGGTGTAAGCCAGAGGTGTGTCGGGGGTGAGAGGATTCACCAGAGAGGTGGCGGGGGTGGTGAGAGAATTCACCAGAGACAGAGCAGGGAACAGAACAGGCAGATTGAAATACACTGCTGAGGGGAGCAGCGAGCAAGGCAGGAGAGGTCTGCTGTGCCATGTGGGTTGCTCCCTGGCCGGCTGGGGATCGAACTCGTGCTGCAGTAGCTGGTGATAGCTTGATAGCGCTGTCTTTAACCCCTGCGCCACCAGGGAGGCCCACAAGTGACCTTCAAGGATAATTTTGACTACAGGTGATTTTTCCTTAACTGTTTACTCTTCATTAGAATCTGGCATAGGGGCCCCCCTGGTGGCGCAAGGGATTAAGCACAGCCCTGTGAAGCTATCAGTAGCCACTGCAGCACCAGTTCAATCCCCGGCTGACCAAGGAGCTACCCACATGGTGCAGCAGACCTCTCTTGTCTTGCCCGCTGCTCCCCTCAGCAGTGTATTCCAGACCTGCCTGTTCTGTTCCCCGATCTCTCTCTGGTGAATACTCTCACCCACCCCCACCCTGCACCTCTGGCCTAGACCCCAGTTCTTGTATGCATAAATAAGTAAATCTTTAAAAAAAAAAAATCCAGCATCTGCATAAAATATAATTTTGCTGAACTTACTGTAGTCTACCAGTTGAAAAAAAAGTCTTATGTACTTACCAACTTACTGAGCATGTGTTTTGGACAAGCTACTCAAAGGAAATATATTATAGAGAGGACGAGATAAGTCTTGGTGGAGTCCTCTGAGCTCATGCCCAGTAGTGGTGAATATCCTCAGTCTGGTGCTTGGAGAGGGGGACTAGAGATGGATGTTGTACCCTCATATCCCACTTTACAACCCAAGATTCCATTCTGCCAGTAAATGTCCCCGGGGGAAATGGGTACTACAAAACATGCCAGCAAAAAGGCCCGGGTAAAAGATATGGAGGATGAGGAATGGGGAATAAGATAAAGAAGTTCTGTTAAAATTTGGGCATTGATAGGCCAGGAATAAGACCCTGTAATTGGAGTGGGACCGTGGAACAATTACAGTGAAGGTGGGGATGTCACACCCCTAAATTCTACCCAGTCCCCTGCCCAAGAAGACTAATTCTGCTTTACCCCAAAAAGTAAAATGGCCTACTTCAAGGAAGTTTCCTTGCAAAGCACTGCTGATGCCCCTGGACCTACCTCACAACCCTCTGCTTCAAGACATATAGTTAACTAAAGTTGTAACTGGGGGCTGAAGCCAAAGACTGTTCCAGGTGGTTCCCCTGAAGGGGGGTGGTGAGGAGGATGACTAGCCTCATGGGAAATGCAAATAAAGTATCGGTGGTGGGTAGGGAAGGTGATAAGGAACAGAAGGGACTACAGAAGCAGCACCCAGGATTCAGCTTTTGGGATTTCAGCTTTTTCGGATCTTCAGGATTCAGTGCTCAGCCATTTCTGCCCCCACCATGCCAATCTTCCAGAAGGCTGCTGTGGGCCTCTGAAGGATGTGGATAGGCCCCCAGCAGCCAACCCCAGAGAGGAAAGGTTCAGAGGCTTTGCAAATAGCCGAGCAACTGAAACTGTTCTGTTTTTTTTTTTTTTAAGATTTATTTATTTATGCGTACAAGAGCTGGGGTACAGGCCAGAGGTGTGGGAGGTGAGAAGATTCACCAGAGACAGAGTGGGGAACAGAACAGGCAAGTTGACTGAAGTACACTGCTGATGGGAGAAGTGGGTGAGGCAGGAGAGGTCTGCTGTGCCATGTGGTTTGCTCCCTGGCCAGGGATAGAACTCATGCTGCAGAGGCTGTGGACAGCTTCATAGGTAGTATCTTAACCCCTTGCGCCACCAGGGAGGGGTTTTGTTGCTGTCACAGCCTGGCAGGTAAGGGGAAGACCCAGAGCAGGCACCTCACTGAGCTCAGCAATTGTGGCCCTTTGTCAGGCAGTTCTGCTGCTGCAGCTATTTTGAGTGTAGCTTGTGTGGTGCTGTGCTGGGGCATCTTGGCAGCTCCTGAGAAGATCTCCTGTTGTGTCTTCGGATGTCTTCATGAGTTGGATCCCGGCCTATAGTCTGGCTGCCACATGCTCCAAGTCCTTCGTGGTGGGAAGACACCATCTTGGGAGCGTTTGTGTTTGTGACTTTAAAACACTGCACACTGCTTCAGGAGATGTAAACAGCCATTTGCGGCCTCAGTGACTCTTTGTTTTCCCTCGCTTGTTAAATAAATCCCATTATTGTTGCTCTCTGATCCTGAGTAATCTTGCAATTATGCATGCAGGTGAAGAACTCAGACAGTGACCAGTAAATTATTTGGGCAGTGTTTTGGGCCAATTTAGTGCTCTTTGCTGCCTTGTATCAAAGTCCCATCAGAATTTAAAGAGCGATCTACAAGAAGATGTGCTATACATCAAAATAAAGAGTGTCCCATGAGGCGGTACACTACATACCAAGACAGGTACACGATTTTTCCAGTTTATATAGACAGAAATTTGAGAAATATGTGTTTGGAAAATAGATATGGAGAGTGTGGGACAATAGTGAAAAGACTATAAAGTTGAATTGGGTCAAATTTATTGATATCCCCCCACTAACCAGAGATCATGGAATCAACATTTTTACCCAAGGTATTAGGAAGGGCTCTAAATGTTCTGTTGGTTGACTGAAAAATGAACCAAAAAGTAACTTATGCTAAATGAAGTTGAAATGCCAGAACTATTTTGGTGTAGTATAAAGGAAGGCATCCAAAGGTTTAAGCAGATTGGAATATTAATCTTTTTTTTTAATAGAGGCATGTTTTATTTATCTATTTATTTATTTGTTTGTTTGTTTGTTTTTGTTTATACATGCACTGGGTACATTCAGAAGCGCAGGAGAGTGAGAGAATTCACCAGAGCCAGAGCGGGGAGCAGAGCAGGCAGAAGGACCGAAGTACACTGCTGAGGGGAGCAGCGGGCGGCAGGAGAGGTCTGCGCGCCATGCGGGACCCTCCTCTGGTGGCCGGGGAGCAGCTGGGGATCGAACCGGCGTGAATTTATCATTTAAGATCTGTTCACCCATCCAGGAAGAACACATTTTTCACCATGACAGTGAGAAATAAATGTGTGATTTATATAAGTAGGAGTCATAGATTCAGTGAATAATATCTAATGTGAATCACCAAAGCAAAGACTCACACTCTTACAATCAATTCCCAGACTTAAGTCAGTCGACACATCCAGAAATCTTTGAATGACGGGGGTCATTCTCCTTTTAGGAAGTGCATTGCTATACTACCAAAGATTGTACATTGTTAGTCTTTCTCTCAGCTTTCCTCAAAGAGATGTATGGCCATTTACCAGGTATTATGTATTGAGAAAAAGAAACAAAGCTTTGGAGTAGTGCTGGACACTGATTCTGAGCTGGCATTAATTTAGCAGGCCCCTAGGATTTTGTAATAATACACTGCCATCCTCTGTGGATAACTACTTTTCTTTTGAGAAACAGCTTTGACTTCTTGCTGAGCCTTAGCAGAGGCTGAATACTTAATGTGTTTTTTAATTTATTTATATATGTATATATTGTTTTACATCATTGTTCATTTTTGTACAATGATTTCTCCACTCAGGTGTAGTCACCATAGAATTCCCACCACCATGTAACCCGTGAACTTTCACCATAGTCTCTTGTGCACTTCCTGCCTCTGTTTTAATCCCTCTCCCCCTCCCTCCCCTGCTGAATGTCTCCAATTTATAGTTGCCTGCTAATTTTTTCTTTTTTTTTTCTGATCCCTTGTTTGCTTCCCCTGTATTCCTCCTATAAGTGAAACCATCAGTATTTTTCATCTTCCTTCTGACTTATTTCACTGAGAATAATTCCTTCTAGCTCCATCCAGGTTGCTGCAAATGACATGAGTTTATATTTTTTGATTGCTGTATAGTTGAATACTTAATGTTTGGCCACCAGGTTACCATGCAACCTGAACTACCCATCATCAACCGGGTGTTAAATGTCCCACCAAGCCATAAATTTGGCCAGGTTCAGCACCACTCCATTATCAAAAGACTGAACTTAAGCATGCCTGAAGGCACAACTAAGTTACATGTGGAAGTGGCCCAAATGCCACAAATCTATATACTCATGGACTGTGGTCAATGGTTTACCTAGATGGTTGAGGACTTAGAAGAAACATGATTGGAAACTTGGTAACAAGGAGGTCTGAGGAACTATTATGATTAGACCTCTCTGAATGGGCAAAGAAGGTGAAGAAAATCTGTATCCCATGTGCTGCTCACCAAAGAATGACCTCATCAGAGGAGGATTTTAATAATTAACAAGAGAGCATGGCATTTTTCCTGAATATCTCAAGAGCATCTCCTACTACTGTTACATCCTATGATTAAAGTAGATAGAAAACTACAACAACCCAATCAAGCAGGACTACTAATGGCCCAGATCCTTTAGGAATGAATGCTTAATACACTTCACCAGGCAAAGAATTATAATCAGCTAAGGACATATGGAATGTGGAACAGAAAGGAATAGTGGAAGATGGTAGCTGTCAATACCAGCTATGATCATGTGAGCTGTTGCAGAAATGAGGGATGATGATAGTTCTGAGCATTTTTCCTTGAAAATGTACTAGGTTGTCTCTATCTTTTTACAAGGGGGTGTTTATGTTTTTAAAAGAGTCTCCAGAGGAGGGCCTCCCCTGGTGGCACAGCGGTTGAGCGCTGGGTTGCGAACCTGCCCGCAGCCTCTGCAGCACCGGCTCCATCCCCAGCCATCAGCGAGGGTCCCACACGGCGCGACAGACCTCTCCTGCCATGCCCGCTGCTCCCCTCAGCAGTGTATTTCTTCATCAGTCTGCTTGTTCTGTTCCCCACTCTGGCTCTGGTGAATTCTCTCACCCTCCCGCACTTCTTACTGTACCCAGTGCTTGTATAAATAAATAAATAAATCTTTAAAAAAAAAAAAAAAAAAAAGTCTCCAGAGGAGTAACATAGGTAGCAATTTCCCTCAAATACTTCCCTGGTTTTTATTAATGGTGGTTTTATTAAGTCTGGCAAATTTTCAATCAGTTGTCAATTTAGGTGGAAAAACTCCCATGTAAAGAGATGTCAAATTTCTCCATAGTATCAAATATGTTTTGTATAAGAATTGTCTGTGCTTTAACCCTCAAGAGCTATGCTTGTTTATGGTGAGCAGCCAGTGTTGCAATTATTGTAGAGTCCACTCCCCCTGAATGTTATGTAAAACTTGCACTTGATATTGTGAGAAGTTAGGTTGGAGAAGAATTCCCAAGCTGGTGGTAGTCCCTGAATTTTCAGACATGCCTCAACACAGGTAATATTATGTAATATATATTGTCTTCCTTGTATAACAGGTCCTCAAATAACATCATTTTGTTTGACTTTGTTTTGTTGTAACATTGATGAGAAAAGTCCCAACCTACTTTGAATGCAATAATATCATTTGAAGACCTGCTTCATAATATCTCATTTCACTGAAAATTGCAGTTTCTGGGCCTCCCTGGTGGCGCAAGGTGTTAAGTCTCTGCACTATGAAGCTATCTGCAGCCTCTGCAACATGAGCTGGATCCCCAGCCAGGCAGCTGACCCATATGGCACAGCAGACCTCTCCTGCCTCACCCACTGCTACACTTATCAGTATATTTCAGTAGATCTGCCTGTTCTGCTTCCCACTCTGTCTCTGGTGAATTCTCTCACCCTCCACACCTCTGGCCTGTACCCCAGATCTTAAGAAAAATAAATTAATTATTTTTTTTTTCATTTCAGCTTCTAAAAAGTCAATATCTACAGATGATATTAAGTGAGGATTTACTGTTTATATTGATTATAGGTCAGGTAAGGTATATTTGTCAGGGTTCTCCAGGAAAACATTCCAATAGAATGTGTGTGTCTATGAAGGGATATGGTCCACCCACATTATGGGGGATAATCTGCTTTACTCAAAATCCACTGCTTTAAATGTCAATCTCATCCCTTAAAAACACCTTCAAAGAAAGGTCTCAAATAATATTTGAACAATTATCTGGGCACTGTAGCCCAGCCAAGCAACACATAAAATTAATCCTCAGAGAGGAGTTTCATGGTAAAGTGCCAATTTCTTACCACCTCAATAAATAAGGCTCATATTGAAGGAAGAGAGAGATAATGATAATAAATAATAAGCCAATAGTTGTAACAGAGTTTAGATTTATCATCATCCCAGGAATTAGTAAACACTTTATCTCTGTATTCCTGTAAGGGATGTTTGTATTGGTCCCAGAGTACAACACTTTACATTTGATCGCTCATATCACGAGCATCCTGGTTGAAATACTGAGTACGTACTATCGCCAGGCAGTTCTTAAATGAGACTTGATAGATTGCTCTATTTGCTTGATGGTGCTAATTAATAATGGTGAGTTTCATTTGATTTCAAGTAAGTGCTTACAAGACACCTATGAGTCACTAACATTAATATAGTCTGGTTTAGCTGGAAGGGGTGTTGCTAGCAATAGTAGAGATAGAAGTTAGAGCAGCTGTCTCAGCATTGGTGTCTGTGATCATGTTGGTCACACTGACTGATGTGAATAGCCAACAGAGTGGCTCCATTGTCTCCAATCTGACTCATGTTGCATGTGTCCCGGTGGTATGCATGTGACATAGTAAAATAATCCACCAACGGGTATGTAATCCACACTGGCGAGAGAGAAACTTCTCAAGTAAGGAAGAGGCCCAGTACAGCACAGGAATTAAAGTCAGATATCACCCACAGCCAGCAGTAATAGAGCTGATTGTCCCCTCTATATTGCCTAGGGGCGATTCATTCTACCTGCTGGATGTCAGAAGCAGATCCAGATTTGTCCACAGTGCCTTCAGAGGAGCAAAGTATGTGTGTTGCAGATGAGAATGCTAGTGGTGAGTGGTTGGCTCTACTTATACAGGATAATGAGTACTTGCAGGAAGGCTGAGGATGGTTCCAGATTCAGTAGTCCACATCAGGACCTCATCAGGACTGAAAGGGAGATAGGTTCTGAATTTTCTATGAGTGAGAAAAGAAGGGTCTTAAGGTCCTTTGCTGTGGGTAATAATGTCAAGGCTTCCATGCCCATGAAAACTGGTCGTTATTTTGTATTCAGTGTGGGTATATATAACAGTAGCAGTAGCAATTATCCTGTTGGTGGTCTCCTTATTGTCAAATTTAGTTATTTTTATTTTTTTAATATTTATTTATTTATGCACACAAGAAGTGGGGAATAAGCCAGAGGTGCAGAGGGTGAGAGGATTCACCAGAGAGAGTGGGAAGCAGAACAGGAGGATCCAGTGAAATACAATGCTGAGGGGAGCAGCTGGCGAGACAAGAGAGGTCTGTCATGCCATGTGGGCCCACTCCAGTCAGGGATCAAACCAGTTCTGCAGTGGCTGGCAATAGCTTCATAGTGCTGTGTCTTTAACCCCTGCGCCACCAGGGAGGCCCTATTGTCAGATTTAAATAGAGCATTAGGGCCTCCCTGGTGGCGCAAGGGGTTAAGCACTGTACTATGAAGCAATCCGCAGCCTCTACTCCATGAGTTCATCCCCGACCGGCCAGGGAGAAACCCACATGGTGCAGCAGACCTCTCCTGTCTCACCCACTGCTCCCCTTAGCAGTGTATTTCAGTCAGTCTGCCTGTTCTACTCCCTGCTCTGTCTCTGATGAGTCCTCTTACCCTCCGCATCTCTAGCCTGTACCCCAGCTATTGTATGCATAAGTAAATCTTTTTTTTTTTAATTTTTTTTAAAGATTTTATTTTGTTTATACAAGAGCCAAGGTACAGGCCAGATGTGTAGGAGGGTGAGAGGATTCACCAGAGACAGAGTGGGGACAGAACAGGCAGACCGACTGAAATACACTGCTGAGGGGAGCAGAGGGCGAGACAGGAGAGGTCTGCTCTCCATGTGGGTTGCTCCGAGGCCAGCGGGGATCGAACCAGCATTGCAGAGGCTATGGACAGCTTTACAGCGCTGCGCTCAACCACCTGCGCCACCAGGGAGGCCCATAAATAAATCTTTTTTAAAATTAAATAAATAAATAAATAAAGCATAGTTATGTCATAAAGGGGAGAGGGGTGGACTTAATGTAAGCAGAGCTATGAGCAGAATTTTGGCTACTTGGAAGGCCATTGTTCTTCAAGTGAACTCGATAGCTCTTCTTCTGAAAGCCCATTATGTCTTTCTCTGATGTCTGCTGCTGTCAGGTGATAGGAACGGTGAAAAATCCAAGCAATGTTATCTTGCACTGCCCATTATTGCATTCCCTTTGTGGTGAAATTGTAGCCTTGATCTGATATATAACTTAAAGTACTTCTAAAAGCTGTGAAAGTCATTTTAGGGGGCCTCCCTGGTGGCACAAGGGTTTCAGTCAAGTCTTAGCACTATCAAGCTATCAGCAGCCACTGTTTGATCCCTGACCAGAGAGCTCACCCACATGGCACAGCAGACCTCTCCTCTCTCGCCCGCTGCTCCCCTCAGCAGTGCATTTCAGTCAATCTGCCTGTTCTGCTCCCCACTGTCTCTGGTGAATCCTGTCACCCCCATCCCCCACACCTCTGGCCCACACCCCGGCTCTTGTATGCATGAATAAATAAAATAAATCTTTAAAAAAAAAAAAAGAAAGTCATTTTGGAAACCTTTCAATAACATTGAGAGGCTAGTACCTTACATGGGTAATCCAATAGAAGGCCCATTCGGCTATCTACCATTGCTGAGGAATATTTAATGACTTGCTGCTGCAGGGAAAGGCCCAGTAAAGTAGATTTGTCAGTTTTGATGCGGCCCTTCTCTAAATCTCTGCAAGTCTAGGTTTCTTGTATCTGACACAATTTCTAATGGCTTTTATAAATACCTCTCTACTGAGTCAACTCTTTTATTAATTTTCCATTTTTATATCTCCATGATACCCAAATGCCCTGACATCTTAGGTACACACCAAGAGTGAGGCTAGTCCCAAAGTTCTGGAGACTCAGTCCTTTAAGTGTCTTATCTGTTTTAGGGGTCTGGTTAGTTTGCCAGCTTTTGTTTTATATCATGCCTCCTCTGTCTGATTTGGTATGAGCCAAGGTATGATACACAAAGATGAGCAGAGTGGGAGCCAACATTTCTCTGTATCTCTTTACTCCAAATGTTTCAACCTTGTATTTTCCAGCTGTGATTTGCCCAAGTCTTTTTTTTTAAAGATTTATTTATTTATGCATACAAGAGCTGGGGTACAGGCCAGAGATGCAGGGGTGGGGAGGTGAGAGGGTTCACCAAAGACAGAGTGGGGAAAAGAACAGGCAGGCTGATCGAAACACACTGTTGAGGGGAGCAGTGGGCGAGCCAGGAGAGGTCTGCTGTGCCATGTGGGTTGCTCCCTGGCCAGCCGGGGGATCGAACTTGTGCTGCAGAGGCTGGGGATTGCTTCACAGTGTTGTGCTTAATCCCTTGCGCCATCAGGGAGGCCCTGATTTTGCCCAAGTCTTAATCAAGCCTATTAGCCATCAATCAGGATTTGGTAAAAATAAGAACCTTCAGAAAATATTTGTCAAGGCATACTCTATTGCTAAAAGTATTGCATGCAGCTCTGCCCATTCAGTACTTTTTCAATTGCTCTTATGGAAATTGGAGCATTCAAATAGGGTGACAGCTCATTGTCTGTTGCCCTATATTCCTATGCTTCACTTCATTGGTAAAGACAGATAATTGTTTTTGCTCTGAGAATACTGACCATCCTTCCTCCAGTCCCCATAGAAGAAGAGATGGAGGCATTTCCGGGGGTTTTGGCAAGTTAACCTCGCTGGCACTATATATGGCTATTTATTCATGGAATTATGACACTCAGTAGGGCTAGGATTAGCTCAATTCTTTAAATACTATTTCCATTTTAAAGAGGCCTCATTAAATTGTATAGGGAGCATTTTCCATTTTTCTGGGCATAACAATCACGATCCATAGGATAATTGGGACTCCCCCAGTAAAGATTTCAGATTCACTAAGTGCTCAGTTTCAACAAGGGAAAATCAGGTAAGTTACCCTTCAACTTATCAAGAGTTGTCTCTATTGGTGAATATCTGTGGTCTGAGTCTGAAAACTTACACCAAAAGTCTCAGCATAGGCATTTACATGTTCATTTGGTCCAGAGGCTGCAAGAAACAAATTTTGAGGTGACTAAAACTTCTAACTATAAGTCTTCCTCTCAAGGCCCTAGTGGGGCTGCCAAAGTAACAGCCTCCTTAAGTTCAGCTAGTGTTTGTTATTGCTCAGGTCTCCACTGAAAAGAAAAAGACAGGTTCCTTGATAAACACAGGCCAGCACTGGAGGTGAGGAATGTTTTGGCACTAAAATTCAAACATTCCTACCAAATCTTGGGCCTCCCTTATCAATATGGGAGGTTGGGCCCTAGGTTCTTATCTTTCATCAGATTTTGAATTGATCCTCTTCTAAATTCCAAATATAGCCCCAGAATTTAATAGACAGAGAAAGGCCTTATATTTTGTGTGATGGCAATTACCGATACCATCTCAGTTAAGTGTTTGCTCATGACCGCCATGACCTGTGAGACAGACTCCTTCCTGCTCAGATCCAAAGAGAAGAATGTCAATGATACATAATGCCAAAGCTGACTTTCCAGTGCAGGTCAAGCATTCAGGTCCTGCTTACAAGATGATGATGCTCAATCACAGAACTATTTATAAGATTTATTTTTTATTTATCTATGCACAAGAACTGGGGTGTAGGCCAGAGGTATGGGAGGGGGGGTGAGAGGATTCACCAGAGACAGAGTGGGAAGCAGAGCAGGCAGATCTACTGGAATACACTGTTGAGGGGAACAGCGGGCAAGACAGGAGAGGTCTGGACATTTATGCTATTTCAAAATATTTTCCCATTTTAAACAGTGCCATGAAAAATATCCTTATACATAAAACAAGATGCGCAGAGGGCTTCCCTGGTGGTCTAGGGGTTAAGTTTCAGTGCTATCATCACTAGGGCCTGAGTTCGATGCACAGCCAGGAGCTGACCCACATATGGTGCAGCAGACCCCTCCTGTCTCGCCCGCTGCTCCCCTCAGCAGTGCGTTTCAGTCAGTCTGCCTGTTCTGCTCCCCATTCTGTCTCTGGTGATTCTTCTCACCCCCTACAACTCTGGCCTACACCCCAGATCTTCTACACAAAAATAAATAAAAACTTAAAAAAAAAAAAAACATGGGGCCTCCCCTGGTGGCACAGCGGTTGAGCGCTGGGCTGCAAAGCTGCCCACAGCCTCTGCAGCGCCGGTTCGATCCCCGGTCGCTGGCAAGGGACCCACATGGTGTGCAGACCTCTCCTGCCACACCCGCTGCTCCCCTCAGCAGTGTACTTCGGTCCTTCTGCCTGTTCTGCTCCCTGCTCTGGCTCTGGTGAATTCTCTCACCCTCCCACACATCTGACTGTAACCAGTGCTTGTATAAATAAATAAAATCTTTAAAAAAAAAACCAAAACATGATGCACATTTGTAATATTGTCCTTGGACTGTTTAGAGGTGGGTGCTCATAGGATGAATATTTTTAAGCTCTGGTATATATTGATACTCTACCTTCAAGAAATACCGTACTAATTCACGCTCCCAATGATAGTGGATGACAAGGTTTATCTCACCAGAGATGGAACTGAGGCCATAGCAGTGATAGTGCTGAGACTTTACCCTTTAGGCCAGCAGGGAGGCCCGTTTTAAATTTTTTTTTTAAGATTTACTTATTTATTTATTTATTTATTTTTATTTATACAAGCACTGGGTACAGTCAGAAGCACGGGAGGGTGAGACAACTCACCAGAGTCAGAGCAGGGAGCAGAACAGGCAGAAGGACCGAAGTACACTGCTGAGGGGAGCAGCGGGCAGCAGGAGAGGTCTGCGCGCCATGTGGGACCCTCCTCCGGTGGCTGGGGAGCAGCCGGGGATCGAACCGGCGCTGCAGAGGCTGCAGGCAGCTTCGCAACCCAGCACTCAACTGCTGTGCCACCAGGGAGGCCCCCATTTTAAATTTTAATAACAAAAACATTTAAGTAATCCATGTTAATGGTACAAAATTCAAAAGACACAGGTTTCCCTGGTAGCTCAGGAGTAAAAGTCTCAGCACTATCAAGCTATCTCCAGCCACAGCGGTATGAGTTCTATCCTGGCCAGGGAGCTAACACGCATGGCACAGCAGACCTCTTCTGTCTTGCCTGCTGCTCCACTTAGCAGTGTATTTCAGTCAGTCTGCCTGTTCTGCACCCCATTCTGTCTCTGGTGAATCCTTTCACCCACCCCACCCCACACCACTGGCCTACACCCCAGTTCTTGGATACATAAATAAATAGAACATAAATCTTTTTCAAAAAATTCAAGACACAAAAAGGAATACCATGAAAGTATGTACCCATGTCTGTCTTTTCAGACACCCAATTCTCTTTTCCAGAGGCAACCATACTAACCAATTTCCCAGTGGTATTCTGGGCATTTATAAAAATTAATTTCCCTTTGATACATTTCTCTTTTGTCCTCACAAAGCATTACCATATAAAACATACTGTTCTGTGCGTTGTTTCTTTTCAGTCAGCAATTTAACTTGGCTCTCATGCCGTCTGAGAATATAAGGAGCTTGTCTATATATGTGACACATATTCATCATTCTGCGTACATTTGTTGAGCACCTACTAGGTGTCAGGCCTATTCAATACACTGATATGGCAATAAATAAAACAGAAATAATCTCAACTGTCTTGGAACTTTTATCACAATGGAAATAAATGAAAAATAAAGAAATGCAAAAATCCTATGCTACATGATAGCAAGTATATTAGAGAAAAGCAAAATGTTCAGCACAGCTGAATGTGTCCTTGTAAGGTGGAACTCTGGCATGGGGGAGGTGGTCTGCTGGTCAGGCTGAGCTAGGCCAAGACCAGGCAAACCCAATCGCAGGAAGAAATCCTGCTAAGGAAGCAGAGGCTAAGGCCCAAAGACATTAAGAATTAGGACACAGGGCCTCCCCGGTGGCGCAGCGTTTGAGCTCTGTGCTGAGAAGCTGCCCGCAGCATCTGCAGCACCAGGTTCGATCCCCGGCTGCAGGGCGAGGCCAGGCGAGGTTCCCACATGGCATGCAGACCTCTCCTGCCGCGCCCACTGCTCCTCTCAGCAGTGTACCTCAGTCCTTCTGCCTGTTCTGCTCCCCGCTCTGGCTCTGGTGAATTCTCTCAACCTCCCGCGCTTCTGACTGTACCCAGGGCTTGTATAAATAAATAAATAAATCTTTAAAAAAAAAAGAATTAGGACACAGACACCCAGAAGAGAGAAAGCCAGCTACCCTCCACTTCCAGCACCAGGCAGCGCTTCCTAAAACAGAAACCCAGCATGAAGGCAAAACATCAGTCTACTGACAGGTTCCTGGACTTGGAAGAGAAACCTGGGGTTCAGAGAAAGAATGGAGTCCTGGACACTCTTTGAAAATTTGTTCCTATTAGTGTCTTGTTCCTTTAAGAGGTTGAAGCCTAGGCTAAGGTGGAGGAGGATGAAAGAGCACCAATTAAATCACCGTGAGGGCCCACGGATCCGACTCACTAGGGAGAGAGGCTCCAGCACCCAAAATGCAAGGCAGATGGGGCTAGCTTCCTCTGTCCCCATGGGAAGGAGGCACAGGGAGCCTGACTTGGGCTGCATGGGACTAAACACTTCCTAAGGATGAGATAGAGAGAGGAGGGTCTCAGGAGGCAGTGAGCCCCCCCCCCTTCATCCCCAGTTACTCTCTGGCAGAGAGCAGAGGCCCACAGGGAGAGAGGCCTCTGTCATTCAGCAGGACGTGGGACCTCAGGCCCCTTGAGGGCCCATGGACCCTAAAATGCTCTGAATTCTCCCATATTTGGAGAACAAACCCTGCCTGGTCCTGTCTGGCCCCGTCCTGTGGCTCAGAAACACCCCAGAGAGTGCAGCCCTTTCCTGGGGTTTCATAAAGGAGCAGCATTAGCATTCATTAGTGCTCTAATTGGCATCTTAATTGCCAGTCTCACTCTTGGTCTTTTGGACTTTGTAATGAGTACCTGGTGCACAGCCCTCCCCTTAGACTTCCCCCCACCTTGTCCCTAGGATTACTGCTCCCAGCTGTGCCTCACCTGCCTTTCAGCAGCCAACCCATCCTGCCCAGCCACCCCACCCCCCAAAACTTGGAGGCAGGGATGAGTGTCCCCATGGCGTCTGCATTGCACCTTCTCTCCCTCCCCTTTCCAGTGAGCTCAGGAAATTGGTTTTCATCCACCAGGCTCCGGTTGCTTAGCAACAGAAGCACTGCTCCTAGCAACCAGGAGCCATAAAGATGCTGCAGAAAGAGGAGGCTGTCTGGGCCCTGCTCTCCTCAGCTCCCAACTGCTGGCCTCCCCGTGTTTTTCTCACAGAGTAGACACCCTTCCTCCCTCAGATCTCAGGTCTTGCAGGCAGATCTGGGCGGGAGCTGCCTGGAATCCCTTTGAATTGCACCCCTCGGGCCAGCAGGAGGCAGCTTATATCACAGCAGAGTGGCTGTAGGGAGAGGCCCCACCAAAGAGAAACAGAGGGCACTGCTCTTTTGGCTCCTCCAGCCTGGCCTGCTAGGTAGGAGTGGCGGGGGCCAGGCTCCTTTCACCCTGGCTGAGAACATTCCTGGACAGGGCGGGGGGCCAGGGGCACATTGAGGTCCCAGCCCATGTGAGGCCAAAGGGAGGCAAAAGACTGCACAAGAGAACCCCATCTTGTAGAGATCAGGAAACTGAGTCAGAGACAGGGTCTGGCCACCAGACCCTTTCAGTCACAGCTGGGTCTGGCCCAGCACGGAACAGGGGCCTTCCCCACATAGCCAGCGTCCATGACCCCCGCCGTGTGCAGCACCAGGAGCTTCTGCTTCCCCCAGAGGACAGTGAGGGTAGGTTTTTCTACCCCAAAGAAGAAGCCTCCGTCCTCCTGCCTTGTGGGATGGCCCGAGCTCAGGGTGATCACCAGGAGATTTTCCGTTGGATGGGCTGCTTTCCTAGAATGTGGTGGCGTTGTTTGTTTGTTTGTTTGTTTGTTTGTTTGTTTGTTTTTTAAGTACTAGCAATTCTTGCCGAGAGTCCCCAGAGAGGCCAGTCTAGAATTCCGCTGTAGGAATAGGTGCTATTTGGTATCTCTTTGCGATCTGGACTCAATAGGATGTGCACCTGGTGCTGCCCCACCCCAGCTGTGGGGCCCCAAGCTCTGGCCACGGGGCTGCCCCCCAGGAAAAATCCACAGAAAGTAGGGGCTGTGGGAAACAGGCATCCAACATGGGACCCCACCCTGTGCCCCCCCCCCCGGGACCCGGCTGCCAGGCAGGGCCACGCCACCCCCTGGGCAGCTTCTCCCCAGCTGCCCCCTCTCGCCTTGCCGCTAGGTCTCCCTCTCCCTCTTTCTTCCTCCCAAGAAAAGGGCTCTGGCTTCGGGCTTGCATTGCCTGGCAACCGAACAGGCTGCCGCAGGCTGAGAGGAGCAGCACAGATGCTGCCTAATGAGGGGGCTGCCAGGAGGGAGGGAGAGCCTGTCTGCAGGCGCAGCCCTGCCAGCCATGCCCTGTTGCTCACAAGTCAGACACCAGCCCTTTCCTGAAGGCTGACTCTTGGCCTCTGTGCTGAAAAGTCTTCCGAGGGCAGCGGAGCCACACTCAGGTAAACACCTCCTTGGCCCGCCCTTTCCGTTTCATGTTGAGAACTTTTGGTCACGGAAGATGCCAAGCTTCACACGGGGAGAAGAGCATCAGGAGTCCCGCTGCACGTCACGCAGCCCCGCCGCGCATCAGCTCCTGGCCCGACAGCACGTCCTCGTCTGCATTTCAGGATGTGGCTCTGAAACGCAAGAATTCTCTTTTTAAAAAAAAACAGCATTGTTGTAGCGCTGTAGTTGATAACGCTGCGGCCACCAGCGCCGATTCCGTAACCTCAGACCCAGTGAGTGTTCACGCTTCAAATGTCTCGTCGACGTCGGGAAGGGCTGGTGCTTACGCGGGCCTTTTCTACAGTTTATTTGAGTCAGAACGAGCAAGGTCCACGCATCAATCAATAGGTTCCCCTTCAGGAATATACAGGGGAGACCCGTTTTTCTCCACTCCCGCGCGTTGGTGAGGGCCGGCAGCCCCAGCTGCTCAAAGACCAACAGGAGGAAGGTCTGTTCGCATGGGCAACCTCCACGGAGATCTCGGCGACAGTAGCACAGGGGCGCGGTTGGAATTGGGGCTTGTATGCCTTCTTGCTGGCTGCCACAGAGGAAATAAAGGACTTTTCCACTGTTTGGAAGGGAAGTGCGTTCTCGGGCACTTAAACACCTGATTAGAAACATTGTGATGAGGCCTACGCTGGATGACTGGCCTTTCTGCCCCCATTAGGGCCACAGAAGCCCCCTGGAGGAGGTTTGAGGGGAGGTCTTACTCGTGGTCACCCTCTGGGAGTAGCTCCACCCTGAGAAGGAATTTGTGGCGGCCCCAGTTCCCAGAAGCTGCTGCTTTTAGTCAGATAAGGGAAGTTCCAAGAAGGCTTTTCTCCCAATACCTGTTGAACCTCAACTCTCTTCCACTTAAAGAGAACCTGTATAGCAATTCTGGGGTTCCTGGTGGGTCCCCACAATATGCTAAAAGACAAGGAACTGAAAATATCCTGAAACCCTTGATCCCAGGGTCTTCCTGAGGACCGCCCACCCCTCTCTCCAGCTCCCTGAGGGGTTATTAGTTCCAGATGCTGAGATGGAGACTGAGATGCAAATGAAGAGTTCAAGGTCCCCCAGCTCCCGAGGCACCGGGCCAGGTACCAGGCACCTGGTACCTCCAGGCTGGGACCTGCAGTCAGTCCAAACTCCTAGTTGCATTGTGCCCTGACAACCGCCTCCTGGTACCCTCACAGTCCTGCCCCCTGAAAGGGGAGGCAAGGCTTCAGGGAGCAGGAGGGCAGGCCTTCACCCCCCCCACCCCCTCCTAGTCCAGGCTCTACCCAGCATCTGGCAAAGACCCTTGCCAGTCCACCTCCTCTGACCAGTCGCCCTGGCCCACTTCTCCCAAGGGTCTGGCCAGGGGTGCCTGCGCCTCAGTCTCTTCCCCCAGAAGCTTCCCGAGTGTATTAGGGGAGGGAGCGTGTTCCCCACCCCACTTGACGATGGGCAGAGCTGAATGGCCGGGTGAAGCCCTGTGACCTGGAAGGCAGGTGTGCTCAGAGAGACACTCGTGACGGAGAAGGCTTCCCTTGCTTCTCGGCTTTGGACTTGCACCAGGGACTTAGGAGACTGGAGGAGATGCGTGGAGGAGAGACACGTAGACACACTTGGGAGAGACGCGTGGGTGAGAGACACTGCGGAGGCTCACGGTGGCAGCCGTTGTCTGGAGGGGCCCTTTGGGGTTGCTCCTTTCCTCCTCCACTTGCCTGCCCCTGCCACTACCAGTCGGTCCCTTAGACCTGTAGCAAGCTTTGGGGCCTCAGAGGCCCCACTTCTGGCCCACCCCATTGGATTGGCATTTACCCACAAGGGGACAGGTAACTTTGAGTGTTTTGGGGAAACTATAATCCTTTTTTCCCTCTCTCTCTCTCTGTGCACACTAACCCCATTAAAGTTCTTTCACAGAGTCTGCTTTGTCTTTGCGCACATGGATGGCCAGACCCCTTTAGAGCGTGCAAGTTTGGGGGCCCTGGGGTACCCCTCTGACACCCGCTAACAAGTGCTGGCGGAGCCTCCCTGGTGGCGCAAGGGGTTAAGACGCTGCACTATGAAGCTACCCGCAGCCACTGCAGCAGGAGTTCGATCCCCAGCCAGGGAGGTGACCCACATGGCGCAGCAGACCTCTCCTGGCTCGCCCGCTGCTCCCCTCAGCAGTGTATTTCAGTCAGTCTGCCCATCCTGTTCCCCACTCTCTGTCTCTGGTGAGTCCATTCACCCCCAGGCCCCTAGCCTGCACCCCAGTTCTTGTATGCATAAACAAATAAATCTTAAAGAAAAAAGAATAACAAGAGCTGGGACCTTGGCATTGGATAGATGTGGCCCCTTCCCCAGCTGCCTGGCCCAGAGCCATTTGGACATTGGTTCCCTGAGGGGAGTGTGGTTCCCCGAGGAGGGGAGGGTGGTTCCCCGAGGGGGGGCCCACTGCCAGGGGACCTGAGTGAGGGGCCGTCTGTACGTGAGAGGGCTGCAGTTCAGGGGAGACTTTGTGGAGAGATCCCGCAGCACCTGCCACTGCACAGTGCCTCTGTGTGCTCCTGTGCTTAGAGGAGGCCAGGCAGCTGTCTGGGGAGCAGCCTGCGCAGGGCGTCCTCAGGACAGGGCGTCTGCCCTCACCTCCCTTTCCATGGGCCACGACCCCCGAGAGGCCCAGGCGTCCTCCTCTGTGCAGCAAAGATGCCCGAGACGAGGCTGGGCTGTCCTGGGGAGACAGGCCTTTTAGCTCGGAGTCCCGGAATCTGCTCTGCCCAGGGAGTGCTGGGGCAGGGCTGGGGCTCTGCTGCTCGTCATGCTGCTCTGTGACCCTGGGCAGGCAGCTTCCTCCCCGTGGGTCTGGGCTTCCTTGTCTATACAATGAAGGGGCTGGGCCAGATGATCTCCAGGGGCCCGTTCGCTTCCACGTTTCCATGATCTCCAGGAAAGGGAGACCCACAACATTCCTTGGTAAATGGTTGCTGGTCTTAATTATCTCTGCAGTCAGAGGGGTCTTCCTGCCTGTTTCCTGGTGTCTCTGAGCCTGGCTTCCTCTGACCAAGGCCCGGGTCTGGGTCAGCACACTGACAGTCCCAGAAGGACGCGTGGGCAACAGGCATTTTCATCAGCACAACTCAGATCACGGTGGTGGGAGAGTGGGGTCCAGAGCCCTCAAGCCCCACCTGCTGATCCCCGAGGAGTTCAGGGCCCAGCCGTGTTCAGGCTTCAGGGCGATGGGGATGTGAACAGGCCGCCTTGTTGCCTGCCGGTACCCTCCTCCCCACTTGGCAGGCCAGGAGCCAGGGACTCTGTCAAGGACACGCAGATCTGGGGCAGGGGGCGCAGCTTGGGGCAGGGAAGGGCTGGGACCTCCTCAGGAGGGGTCTTTCCCGCGCAGGGGCCATGGGGTGATGGTGAAGAGGAGAGCCAGTCACCTAGGAGCAGGGCTGTGGCACGAACTGAACCCGTTCGGGCAGCCCGCCCTCAGGGAACTCCTGGGGAAGCAAGGCACGCTCAGGCACACGCAGACACACACGCGCGTGCGCACGCGCCCCTGGGGAGGGGTGTGGGGCTTGTCCGGCTCCCGGGAGCCGGGGCTTCCCCGCCCGCTCGGGAGCGGCTGAGTCTCCCTAGGGCTTCACTTCTTCCCAAAGGGCGACTCCGTGGAGGGAACAGCCCACAGGTGCACGTGGCCCCCCGCGGCGAGCTTGCAGCCCAGGTAAGCGGCAGATGCCCAGGCGGGGAGACTCACCCTGGGCGCCACCCCGGGTAAGGAAGGGGGATGGCGACCAGCACCCAGCGCAGCCCTTCGCGGGGCTCAGGGGCAGTCCTGGGCTGGGCCCATTTCCAGAGGAGTCAGTGGGTTGGCTGGGCGGGTGGCCCTGGAGGGCAGTTCGTCTCCCCTCTTCGGGTCAGGCAGGGACCTCGGGCGGGGGTGGGAGGGGGTGGTGATCCTCGGGAATTCGGGGCCTCTCCGTGCAGGGCTAGGAGCAGAGGTTCCCCCGACCAGGGCTTCTCAAAGGAGTTGGGGCCTGAAACTCGTTGTTGAGGCTTTGCTGGTTCTTCTGAGCAGAAGTTGCACATGGCCTTGGCGCCATTTCTCTTGCTGGTGAGGCAAAGCAGGGACATGAGGCCTCAAGAAACGGCCTCAAAACTTGCCCAACTTTTCTGAAAAGCACGCTTTCTGTCCCCCCTCCCCGTGTAGAGGACCAAGGTGTCCCTCAAGACTGAGCTGTGATTGTGCCACGTTGACCTGAAAATTAGCTCAACAGTCACTGAGCAAGAGGCCTGGGCAAGGCCGCGCCTTTGCTCCTTCCCCACATCCTATGTGTGGGGGAAGCGCACACGCACACGCACAGACACAGACACAGACACAGACGTGCACCGACACGCGCACGCACATGTCCCTGGGAGGAGTGACACAGGAAGGAAGGGGGAAGCATGGACAAATGACCCGTGGGGTCTCTACTTACTGGGCTCGGGGACACAGAGAGATTCTGAAGGGAAACTTCCAGGGGAAAAAAGAAGGAAATGCCTGCTTTCAGCTGCCCGGTCATTCCCATTGTTTGTTTTCTGAGTCTTCTTGCTTCCGGGCTGTTTTATAAGGCCGAGCCACTGAGGAGCGGTCTGTTTTCTCAGAACAGAAAGGGAAAGGCCCTTTGGTCCCTGGGGCCCCCTGCCCGAGCCCCTGCCTCTCCGCCCAGGAGGGGGTGCTCTCCTTGCCATTAGCCCTGGTGTGGGCCTGTGCCCGTGGCAACAGTGATCCCCGTGGCTCTTCGGTCCTCGGCGCCCAGGTTTTCACTTCCCTTCTCTCCCCGATACCAAACCTGAGCCTGTCCCGCAGCCCTGAGGCAGAAGGCTCGGGTGTGCTACATCCAGCCTCTTTGGATATTGTGGAAATGGCAAGGTGAAGCCAATCCTCCTTTCCCTGATCACACAACTTATTTTTATTGATTGCCTGCCATGTGCCAGACACCATTCCTTGTGCTGTAGTACACAAGCAAACAAAAATAGACTAGATAATATGCTCGAATGCATTTTCATTCTAATGGAGGAAAACAAACACTAATAATAATCAATGGGAATATATAATATGTTGCAGGATACATGGAATGCGTGCTTATCTCTTATACAGGACTATGGAGGAAGACATCTTTGAGGAAGTGATATTTGACGAGGGACTTGACGAAAGTGAAAGAACAAGCTAGGTGATCGATTGATTATCTGAAGAGAGATGTGCAGGTAAGAGGAACAATGACAAGTCCCTGAGGAATGTTTAAAGAATAGCTGGAAGGCCTGTGTTCCTGGGTAGGATCAGTTTCCCCCTAGGCTCTTCTCGATATGTCCACAGTGGGGCTGTTGTAACCTTGTATGGAAACTAGAGGTCATTGAAGGCATAGTTTGGAGGTTACATACCATTCCTGCCATTCCTTAAAGAATACAGATTAGGGCTGCCCCTGGTGGCGCAGGCGGTTTAGCGCTGTGCTGTGAAGCTGTCTGCAGCCTCTGCAGCGCTGGTTTGATCCTGGCCAGCCGGCAAGGGTCCCACATGGCACAACAGACCTCTCCTGTCTTGCCCACTGCTCCCCTCAGCAGTGTATTTCATCAGTCTGCCTGTTCTGTTCCCCGCTCTGTCTTTGGTGAATCCTCTCACCCTCCCGCGCATCTAGTCTGTACCCCGGTTCTTGTATAAATAAATAAATAAATCTTTCAAAAAAAAAAAAAAGAATACAGATGATTCGAGGGCTCCCTGGTGGTGCAAGAGGTTAAGTTTCAGCACTATGAAGCTGTCCACAACCACTGCAGCACAGTTCTATCCCTGGCCAGGGAGCTACCCACATGGCACAGCAGACCTCTCCTGTCTCACCTGCTGCTCCCCTCAGCAATGAATTTCAGTCAATCTGCCTGTTCTGCTCCCTACTCTGTCCTTACTGAATCTTTTACCCTCCACACCTCTGGCCTGCACCCCAGGTCTTATATACATAAATAAATAAATCTTAAAAAAAAAATACAGATTATTTTGGGTTGAGAGCAGTGAGGGTCCTGCAGAGAAGCTTCTGTCCTTGCCTAAATTCTTTGCCCTTCCCTATGCTACGATTTCAAGTCCTAAGCTTCTTATCCTTTTTCCTAATCAAGGAAGCAATCACTGCCTCTCCTTTTATAGCCTAAAAGAATGTAGTTCGGGAGTTTCATCCAGGTTTAAGTTTGTCAGTAAACATGTTCGCTCTATCAAGAATCTCATCTTTACTCTCAGAGTAAGGATGAGGTCACCCCCTCCTTGTTTGTCCTGTGAGGTCTCCCCCTCTCTTTTCTTCAAGGCCCAAGGTCCCAGAACACAGGAAAAATATTGCTGGTCTAGTCCATGTTAAGTTTCCATAGGTAAGCTGTTTTGATTACTTGTCCAGCCCAAGAAGGAACCAGAGGAGTACAGAATAATTTCCCTTGTGCCCCAACATCTGTCATGAGAGTGAGGTCATTACAATGTTAGGAAATGGCTTTTCACGAAGATGGCGCTAAAAGCAAAGAAGGAAGCCCCTGCCCCTCCCAAAGCCGAGGCCAAGGCAAAAGTTTTGAAGGCCAAGAAAGCAGTGCTGAAAGGTGTCCACAGCCATAGGAAAAAGAAGATTCGCACTTCACCCACTTTTCGGAGGCCCAAGACATTGCAACTCCGAAGACAACCCAAATATCCGCGGAAGAGCGCTCCCAAGAGAAACAAGCTTGACCACTATGCCATCATCAAATTCCCTCTTGTTGTAGAGTAACCCCGATACACAATGGGGTGCCCGACTGTGGGTCCTCACCCGCGAGCTTAAGAGGACTTATCAATGCTCTACTTCAGGCACACGTGAAAGGTTAATAAAAGGTTTATTTACAAGGGAAGGGGAAATGAGGAAATGTACAGCTCAGGGAGAAAAGTGGGAGACAAAGTTTTAAATGAGTCCTACCCAATCTGCCGATCAGGAATCCCAAAATGGCGCTCTGAGAGCTGACTGCAAGCCAGGAGCTGTGTAGCCAGGAGGCGAGCGACAGCGAGCCCCCCAAGGCCCACGTGTTTGGTTTTTATATCCAACCTGGCTGCCCAACTCCACCCTCAGGTCCCAGCCACCCTCCCTTTGGTGGTGATGGGATTTGTCTTTCCCAGTGTCTTGATGGCTTTAGTCTGGAGTGGGGGTGGGGTCCACAAAGCCTATATGGGATTAGCTTAGGACATCATTTCCCCCTAACACTCTTACCACTGAGTCAGCCATGAAGAAAATAGAAGACAACAACACACTTGTGTTCATTGTGGATGTCAAGGCCAACAAGCACCAGATCAAACAGGCTGTGAAGAAGCTCTATGACATTGATGTGGCCAAGGTCAATTCCTTGATCAGACCTGATGGAGAGAAGAAGGCTTATGTTCGACTGGCTCCTGACTATGATGCTTTGGATGTTGCCAACAAAATTGGGATCATTTAAACTGACTCCAGCTGGCTAATTCTAAATACAATTTTTCACCATTTAAAAAAAAAAAAGAATGTTAGGAAATGATGGCAGAGTATTGGAGGGAGAAAGTCAAATTATGTACAATCTTGCAGGCCATAATAAGAACCTTTATTCAGTGAAGTAGAAAGTAATGACAGATTTAGGAGAGGAGCAAAAATAAATTGTCTACTCATTAACTGGATTGTTCTGATAATTGTGCCAAGAACAGACTGTTTGGAAGCAAGGATAAAAGCCATAGACCACTCCAAACATGACTGCCTGTGACCCCTTGTTGATGCCATTAAAGATAAGCTTGGCAACTGGCGTTTTTAGATAATGCAGTCCTCTTCATTTGTGTTAAGATCTAAATTAGTACTGGAACTTGGATTAGGCTCTAAACCCTGTGCTATTTCTAGTGCTCTGCATAGCCCTTCATTGTCATTGCCAATAAGGACAGAAAAAATGGTGGAGCAAGGGAACCTTGAAGTGTTGGCCCAGGGGGTTATAAGAATAATACTAGAAAGAGAGGTAAACTGCAGGGATAATCCTATAAAAAAATAGTGATAATTTCTATCACACTTTGTGAAGGTTACTGGATTCGCTGATTAGTAACCAGTCTGGAGACTTAGTGTGGATATATGACATTGTTAAAAGACTTTGAGAATGCATCTGTACAGACTTGGAGGTCCTGATCAAGACTCTGGTTCCTCACTTTTTGCAATTTGATATTAGGAGTTGGGAAAAACTAAGATTAAAAGTAACACAAAGGTTTGGCCTTATGTTAGCTTGCATTTTTTCCTTATAGAAAGAAAGCAGAATTCCTCAATTGTTAAGGATTGAGGAGTTTTTTTTTCTCCCTCGCCAAACTTTAGTCAGGCTTCTCTGAACTCTCTTCTCAACCAGGCCTTGACCTTTGGATTTACCTGTCCATCTTTGCATTGCCCTCTTTTAGCAAAAAAAAAAAAATCCTGCTTAATCAGTTTAGCAAGAATCCCCACACCCAATATATGATCACCTTAATTATCTGATTAAATTCTTCACCACCACCACCCCAGGTATCTGATCATCCTAGCCTGGCCTCAACAAGAATCCTGTTAAGTCAGAATCTTCACTTGCCCCTGAGACTTTCTCTTAGTAATTTTCCACCCTCTGATACCCATCCCCCTCCTTAGCTACAAATTCTGAACTTGCCCTGCTATGTTTGGTGTGCAATCTCTCTCCTGCTGCAAACCCCATTGCAGAAGATGCTTGAATAAAATCTTCCTTAATAAAGTCTTCCTTACTGCTCCTTAGCAATTACTGGAAATAATTTTTCTTTGACATTAATGTGAAAGACAAAATGTGCTAGACAATTAATGAGATGTTTTGATTCAGGCTATTACAATAGGGAGACTGTTCCTTTTTGTGGAAGAACATCTCAGAAGGAAAAAATGAGGCCTGGGTTTTTGGGGTTTTTTTTAAAATTTTTATTTATTTATTTTATACAAGAACTGGGGTACAGGTCAGAGGCACAGGAGGGTGAGAGAATTCACCAGAGCCAGAGCGGGGAGCAGAACAGGCAGACAGGAGAGGTCTGCTGTGCCATGTGGGGTTCTCCCTGGCTGGCGGGGAATCCCAAGGACACTGCTGAGGGGAGCAGCGGGCAAGGCAGGAGAGGTCTGCTGCTCCCTGGCCCCCTGGCCGGAGGGGAATCAAACCGGCGCTGCAGAGGCTGCGGATAGCTTCGCAGTGCGGCGCTCAAATGCTGCGCCACTGGGGAGGCCCCAAGGCCTGGGTTTTATAGAGGCAGGTAAACAAGGGAGCCCAAGGACAGGTGGACAGGGAATTTCATCTGATTTGAGAGAAGGTGGACGGTGGGGTGACCTTTTGTGGTAACCATTTCTCAAAACACAAAAGCGTGCGGGTATTTCTTAACCATTTCTTCTCTGCAAGAGCATTAAGAATCAGATATAGTTAAATATTGTCACGGGTTTTCTTCTACCTTAATTTAAAAAGAAATTTCAGACTCATTATTGTGTAGACCTCTTAAGATGATAGTATATGCATGAACATGTTTGGGATGAATACAGAACAAACTGCTAGTCTCTTCACCTTTGAGGAAGAAAACTGGGAAGAAGAATGGTGAAGGGAAACATTTCTTTTATAGCCTTCTATTTTGTTTTGAGTTTTCTGACCATATGCATGTATTTATTTTATAATAAAATATGCTGTCATTAAGAGTTTATCTAGGGGGCCTCCCTGGTGGTGCAGGCGGTTGAGTGCAGCGCTGTGAAGCTGTCTGCAGCCTCTGCAGTGCCGGTTCAATCCCCACCGGCCACAGAGATACCCACATGGTGCGCCAGACCTTTCCTGTCTCGCCCACTGCTCCCCTCAGTAGTGTATTTTGGTCAGTCTACCTGTTCTGTTCCCCACTCTGTCTCAGGTGAATCCTCTCACCCTCCCCCGCATCTGGCCTGTATCCCGGTTCTTGTGTAAAAATAAATAAATCTTTAAAAAAAAAAAAAGAGCTTATTTGGGTATTGAGTAATAGGTCTTGTTTCTTCTTTAATCTTTCTGCACTTCAAAACCCAATAAATTATCTTTTAGAGAGTGATATGGGCTAGACTTTCCTGCAAGTTTGGTCTGTTAAAAGCAGTCCCATGGGGGCAAGTGACAGGTGGAATTATTAGGGTTGCCATAGGGGTTGGATTCTGGATACTTTATCTCTTGTTGCTTACAAGAAAGGGCAAATATATATATATATATAAAGGGATCTAGGTTCTTGATTGTTTTTTCTTTGCCCCCAAGGAAGTAAAGAAAAGTAATCTTTCCGGCTTAGCAACCCCAAGCAGTAAACTAGGTTCCAACCAAGGTGAGTTCTTGGAACTTTTATGATGCAGAAATAGAAAATAAACTAAGGAAGACAACATCTGGAAGGTGGACAAAGAAAAGGAAGTATGGAAATAGAGAGATACTAACTAATCTACATAATAAGGGGTCAAAAAACTTTACAGAGCAGAGAAAACAGCAGGAGTGTTCGAAGGCATATTTTCAAAAAGGCTCTCTGGGGCCTCCCTGGTGGTACAAAGGGTTAAGCATAAACACAATGAAACAATCCACCGCCACTGTAGCACGAGTTCAATCCCCAGCCAGGGAGGTGACCCACATGGTGCAGCAGACCTCTCCTGTCTCACCTGCTGCTCCCCTCAGCCGTGTGTTTCAGTCCATCTGCCTGTTCCATTTCCCACTCTGTCTCTGGTGAATCCTCTCACCACCACCACCCCCCTCTGGCCTGTACCCCGGTTCTTGTATGCATAAATAAATAAATCTTTTTTTTAAATTAAAAAATAATAAAAAAATAAAAACTAAAGACAGGCTCTGGAGATATTGGGGTGGGGATGTAAGAAAAGATATACAAAGTATTGCTGGTGAGTGTAAATTGGATTCCATTCCAGATTTTGAAATGGATAGAAGATTTTTTTTTAAAGTCTCACTTTTGATCTTTTTTTTTTTTTTTAAGATTTATTTTATTTATTTATTCATACAAGCACTGGGTACAGTCAGAAGCATGGGAGGGTGAGAGAATTCACCAGAGCCAGAGCGGGGAGCAGAGCAGGCAGAAGGACCGAAGTACACTGCTGAGGGGAGCAGCGGGTGGCAGGGGAGAGGCCTGCGCGCCATGTGGGACCCTCCTCCGGTGGCCGGGGAGCAGCCGGGGATCAAACCGGTGCTCTAGAGGCTGCGGGCAGCTTCGTAACCCAGCGCTCAACCGCTGTGCCACCGGGGAGACCCAGAAGATTTTTGTAAAGTGGAGAACCTTTTTAAATTATCTATCATCTAAGGGCCTCCCTGGTGGCTCAAGGAGTTAAGTTTCAGCACTACGAAGATATTGGCAGCCACTGCAGCACAAGTTCGATCCCCGGCCAGGGAGCTAATTCATATGGCACAGCACACCTCTCCTGTCTCACCCACTGCTCCCCTCAGCAATGTATTTCTGTCAGTCTGTCTATTTTGCTCCCCACTCTGTCTCTGGTGGATCCTCTCACTCCACACACACACACCTCTGGCCTGCACCCGTTTGAATAATCTCTTAAATAAATAAAATTATTTGATATCTTTTGAATATGCTTCTTTGACTACAACTCATTGCAACTGGACCACCTGGGTCCAGTATTCTTTTTTTTTTTTTAATGTTTTTTTTTAATAGAGGCATGCTTTTATTTTATTTTATTTATTTGTTTGTTTGTTTTGTTTATACATGCACTGGGTACAGTCAGAAGCACATGGGAGGGTGAGAGAATTCACCAGAGCCAGAGCGGGGAGCAGAGCAGGCAGAAGGACCCAAGCACACTGCTGAGGGGAGCAGCGGGCGGCAGGAGAGGTTTGCGCGCCATGTGGGACCCTCCTCCAGTGTCCGGGGAGCAGCTGGGGATTGAACCGGCACTGCAGAGGCTGCGGGCAGCTTCGCAACCCAGCGCTCAACCGCTGCGCCACCGGGGAGGCCCTGGGTCCAGTATTCTTAATGGGTTGCCTTTGGGGGATTTTTCCATGATGATAGAACTGTGAAATCATGGTCAGCTCCTTAAACATAATGTACCATAGATTTGAGTGAGTAAAGACCATTTTTGACATCCAGGTTGTTAAAAGACCATTTTTGACATCCAGGTTGTTAAAAAAAATAAAGAAAAAGTAATTGAGATAAGCTCAGCGTGAATAATAGTGCTTCAGATATTCTCTTGAGGGGAGAAGGATGTGAGAAAGAGCCGAATTCCTTCCCCTAGAGTCACTGACCTTGATTGAAGACACAGTATTTCAAAAGGAAGGTTGGAATTGCACTTGCTAGCAATTTCTGAGTAAGATTTTCTGTGAGCAATCCCAAGTGAAGTTGACCCACTTGGGTTATGCGTGCATGCGTTGACTAGAACAATATGTTTTGGGGGTTGTTTTTGTTGTTGTAAAGCCTATAAAGAAGATGCAATAACTGGACAGGGAAGTCCCACCTACCTTATGCTACTATTGTTGTTATAAACCATTTCATTTGAGAGTAAGTTGTAGATATCATCGCACTTTATTTTGAAATATATAATTATGACACAAAGTTTTAAAAGAAAGGTTGATTGAATCTGTAGAGATAAGTGAAGATTTCCCAGACCACCCCAAGAGTCTCAAAACTGGCCTCTTGAACATACCATGTTCTGCCTTGCAGAGTACTTGAGCAATGAAGTCTCAGTGAAATTTGCTGAGGAGAAGCTTCTGTTCTTGCCTAAATCTCCCCCCTTCCCTGATCTAAGAAGAGGTAATCCTGTCCTAAGCATCTACCCTTTTACTAATCAGAAAAGTAATTATTACATCTCTTTTATGACCTGGAAAAATGTAGTTTGAGGTGGGTGGCGGCTCATCCAGCTATAGGTTTATCACTGAACATGTCCTCTCTATCTAAGAATCTCATCTATATTCTCAGAGAAAAGGTGAGGTCACCCCTTCTTGTCTATCTTGTAGTGTAAAGTCCCCTCTTGTGTTATTAAATTTTGGCCTTTTCTCTTACTAATTTGTCTAAAGTTAGTTTGTTCATCTGTGCAGTATTGGAAGAACCCAGATTGGACAGGGAGTTCCCCCTGCCCTCCCACAATATGGCCAGCCAGGTAGGGGAACTGTTAAATGACTGGATGCTGCTTATTTTCTCTGGGATGGCATAGAAGGATGAGATCTAGGGCTTCTGAACATGTCAACAAGCAAGGTGAAGATTTTTACTGTATCAGACTCCTGATCTCTTCCCCTACAGAAACCTAGCAGAAAACGAGTGAGAGATGTTTTATTTCTCTAAATTTGAGTTGGTGGAAGAAAACATTGTTGAAGGTAGCTTCTTGGGTATTGTGAGACTCTTAGACTTTAAGAATTTTGTTCTTAATGGTGACTTATCTATTTGTTTTCATTCTTCCCAAAACCTTGACTCTCACTCCCAAAAAGACAGTCTTCCCAATCTTTTATTCAGTCACTCTCTTGAGATTTTTTTCTTAAATCTTATTTTGAGAAGTGAGATCTGGCTGTGTTTCATTTATTTTATGTGTTATATGCTGTTGTATGATGTTTCCCAACTCGAGGTTGGGGTAAATGTCTCTTCCACCTTGAGCTACTGTTGTGTTGTTTTTTTCCAAAATCAGGTTCTAAGTTTTCCTCCATGTTCTTTCAGTCTCAGACTTTGGGGTAAGGAACTTAGGAGGTCACTCCCATAAGCTCTGTCTTTTCTGTAGTTATAAAAGGAAAACAACTACTGTGGGAGTCTTGGGAGACAAAAAGCCACAATTTGGTGGGCATAGATTATAATTCTGGCTCTAAGGCTTAGCTAAAAGCTGTTAATGTATTTTTTTTTCTTTTAAAGATTTATTTGTTTGTTTGTTTATACAAGCACTGGGCACAGTCAGAAGCGCGGGAGGGTGAGAGAATTCACCAGAGCCAGAGTGGGAAGCAGAAAGGCAGAAGGACAGAAGTACACTGCTGAGGGGAGCAGCGGGCGGCAGGAGAGGTCTGCGCGCCATGTGGGACCCTCCTCTGGTGGCCGGAGAGCAGCCGGGGATCAAACCGGCGCTGCAAAGGCTGCAGGCAGCCTCGCAACCCAGCGCTCAACCGCTGCGCCACCGGGGAGGCCCTGTTAATGTATTTTAAATTGTCCTTTTCTCATGTTTTAACTGGATGGGAACTGCTGGATCACAGGTAAGCTATAAATGTTTACTGATTAGTTCAGTAGCTATTGAATTGGATAACTCAGAAAAAGTTTTTCTTTTCTTTCAGAAGACTTTTTTGTTGTTTTGAGGATCAGTACACTGACATTTCACTTTTCTTTTTTAAGATTTATTTATTTATGCATACAAGAACTAGGGCACAGGCCAGAGGTGCAGGGAGTGAGAGGATTCACCAGAGACAGAGCAGGGAACAGAACAGGCAGACTGAGTGAAATACACTGCTGAGGGGAGCAGCAGGTCAGACAGGAGAGGTCTGCTGTGCCATGTGGGTAGCTCCCTGGCCGGGGATCGAACTGGTGCTGCAGTGGCTGCTGATAGCTTCACAGTGCTGTGCTTTAACCCCTTGCACCATCAAGGAGGCCCCGGATATTTCATTTTTACATACCAAAACTCTAAATAGCCATGTCATTGTGAGTCTTTTCTAAACAGTTATTCCAGATAATTTCCAGCTTAAAGTTTGGAGGCAAATTTTTCTTAACTGGATATCAAGTATCAAAATCTTCAAATGAGGATAAGCTGTTACATGGTACAGCTCATTAAATCACAATTTGTATCATACACACTACATATTCAAATTTTCAGTCTTGCACAGCACACAAAGTTACTAGGAAAACTGGACAACCACAAAAATGTTAGAGTGCAGGAAATTTTGTCAGGAAAGCCAAGATCAAGTAGTGTTGTTTTTTTTTTTTTTTAAGATTTATTTATTTATGCATTCAAGAACTGGTGTGCAGGCCAAAGATGTGGGGGTATGAGAGGGTTTTCCAGAGACAGAGTGGAAAACAACAGGTGGGTTGACTGAAATACACTGCTGAGGGGAGCAGCGGGAGAGGCAGGAGAGGTCTGCTGCGCCATGTGGGTCACCTGCCTGGCCTAGGATCGAACTCATGCTACAGTGGCTGCGGATAATTTCACAGTGCTGCATCTTAACCCCTTGCGCCACCAGGGAGGCCCCAAGGAGTAGTTTTTGATGTTGCTTTGGAGAAATGTTGGGTTCAGAGAGCAGGGTCCTTAGTTCACCTCTGAGAAGAGTTTCACCAAAACTCAGCACAAGGCGAGTTTCCCCACGAGGCAGAGACTTTTAGTTATATCTAAAAGGGCAGGTTTATTATATAGGAGAAGAAGACACTAGCACAGACACAAGCAGACAGGAAAAGCTGCCTCCAGAAGGGGCAGATTTGTTAAAGGAGAGGCCTGTATCGTCAGGGGTGGGCAGAACTGCTGGGTTTGGCCAGGACAGAAATTGCACTGATACAGTGTTCTTCTTTGGGGGAGGAATTCATTTCTTTGTGGAATTGTTATCTACTGTTAATTACCTCTAGAGTGTGACTAGGTTGATTTGTAAGTACTGATGGTGATTCTCTACAATGGCCTCCAATCTCCATATCCCACCTCCAGCCTGCACCTCCAGATACTTTCTTTTTTTTTTTTTTGAAAGCATTTTTTTTAAAGATTTGTTTATTTATACAAGAACCAGGGCACAGGCCAGATGCGCAGGAGGGTGAAAGGATTCACCAGAAATAGAGTGGAGAACAGAACAGGCAGACTGACAAAATACACTGCTGAGGGGAGCAGCGGGTGAGACAGGAGAGGTCTGCTCGCCATGTGGGTTGCTCCAAGGCCAGCGGGGATCAAATCGGCACTGCAGAGGCTGCAGACAGCTTCACAGTGCTGCACTCAACCGCCTGCACCACCAGGGAGACCCCAGATACTTTCTACAGCAGTTGGGGCTTAAGGATTTTCATTTTTATAGTTGGATCTATCAACTATGATCATCATTTCTACCCCCAACTCCAGTTTCTGGTTTTGTAATGCCTCCATCCTAAATTTTCTACTCTTAACCTCCATCAATCCCCCTGACCACATGCAGCCCAAAATCTTTTGGGGGGTTGAAGGGGGAAGATCCGCCTTCTGTAGCTACTTCAGGCTGGAGCAGGATCTGTTGTCATCACTAACTTAAGGGCCTGGGATATGGCCTCCCTAATGCTAGTCCTTGAGCAAACTGGTGCTGCTAGTTCTGGAAGGAGGTGTATACTGAGTCCAAATGGTGTGGTCTCTGGGCTGGCTGTTCCTCTTCTCTGGGCTGGGTGTTTATCTTAGAAGAGGAGTTGGAACTTCATGGGTCCCCCTAGGCTAGAGGAAATAAATTTGACAATTAGATTGAGTATGTAAGGTCCAAAATGGAGAGTAAGAAATATAGCAATGGCTAAGGGCCCCAGGAAAAGCAGTATCTATGGAAGACACCCCCCCCCCATTGAAGATTTCCCCTACTTCCCAGGGGAGAAACTATTTTCTTTAGGTAGCAATAAGCTGATAACTGTTAGGAGGAGGTTTAAGATTAAAAGAAAAACTTTCAAGGGACCTATTGACAGAGTAGGGGAAGGAGTAAGTAAAGATTTTAGAAATTATGCACTGAACAGATTCCTGCGTGGAGATTATACAATTAGTAAATTAAATAGCAGAGAAACACCTATTTTAAGGGTTAAGCATAATATAATGAACAACTTTATCAGATCCCAAATCTTCCCCCCCCCCCACCCTCGAGAACTTAACCAGCTGTTTAGAAGGGGGTGGCATCTAATACTGACTGGGACTAAAGTTGTATATCTTTTAACAGATGTAACTTTACAGGGTGATCAGGATATAGACGTAACATTTAGTTTTAATTATTGTGCAAGTGTCCACCTGGGCCCCAGTTAACATGTGCAGCCATTTGGGACCAGCCATTAAGTGCAAAGTTGATTAACAAAATGAGCAGCAAACCCACCGGTAAGTGTCAGTGTTGTGACATGGGGGCAAATTTAACCAAGGAGGCAACCCACTTCTGGAGTGCGATTGGATCAAGAGAAATGCAGATGGGATATTTGCTGGAATAAGGCATATAGCCACAATCCCACAGGGTTTGCCTCACTGTCTGTGCATAGCAGTGAGCCCAGAAAAAAGGTATTGGTCCCAGCTTCCTCAGGGACAGAAGGTGTCATGAGAAGATCACTGCCAGGAGAGTCAGGATCTCTGGTTGGGGAAAGTTGGGTGAGGTTTTTTTTTTTTTTTTTCGGGTTTTTTTTTGTTTGTTTGGTTTTTTTTTTTGTGGATCCTCGCCGGTGGCCGGGGATCGAACTGGTGCTGCAGAGGCTGCGGGCAGCCTCGCAACCCAGCGCTCAACAGCTGCACCACCAGGTGAAGCCTGAAAGTTGGGTGAGTTTCAAAGTTAAATTAGAATTGGGCCTCCCTGGTGGTGCAAGGGGATAAGTTGCAGCACCATGAAGCTATCCACAGCCATTGCAGCACGGCATGAGTTCGATCCCCAGCCAGCCAGGGAGCGAACTAACTCAACATAGTGCAGCAGACCTCTCCTGTCTCACCCGCTAGTCCCCTCAGCAGTGTATTTCAGTCAGTCTGCCTATTCTGTTCCCCACTCTGTCTCTGGTGAATCCTCTCAACCCCTGCACCTCCGGCCTATACCCCAGTTCTTGTATGCATAAATAAATAAATCTTTAAAAAAATAATAAAAGTTATGAAACATAATTTTTCTCCACCTCACTTCAGTTTTACAAAATGGTCATGGAAAAATCCGTTTAACAAGTTGAGTTGTAGTAAACATGGCCAGTTCTTTTGCATAATCACAACAAGAACAAAATTATGACTATATGCTTTTAAGATCTGCTTTACTGGAACCTGACGAGTTTCTCAGATTGGGCCTTTTTACAGTTTGCCTCTCAGCACAGGAGACCATTCCACAGTCACATTAGATATGCCTGTAATACCAGTGTCTTTGGGTAGGTTATTCTCCTTGAGGTCCCAAAATACACTGGGGTCTCTGGGTCACCCAAGGGAGTGACATTCATTACTCTTGAATCCTAGGGCAAGTTAGGGAGAATTAGGCAGCCTCAAGGACAGTGCAGGTGGGGACCTCCAGAAAATTAAGGAAGGCTTCAGAGATAAGGGCAACAAGAGGAATATCAACAAGACATTCAGTAAGGAGGACCAAAGATAAGGTATTGTTGTGCCCAACCTCGACCAGTGTAGCCCCCAAGGACACACAGATAGCCTATGCAAGAACACAAAGGAGTTTATTACGGGCTTGAGTCTGGGGTCACGACATGCACCGATGCAACAGCAGAGGTCGAGAGCCCCGAACAAAGGAATCAGGGGCTTTATGGGGTCACGAATTTTGAAACAAGCTGACAATTACTCATTGGCCACTACAAAGGCATTTTGGCACACTCACCTATAGTTTCAAACTGATTGGACGGTTAGAGATGCTGTCCCATTTATAGATAAGACTGCCCTCATTGGCAGCTGGGGTGGTCTGCTCTTTCGTCACCAGGTGGGGTGAGGGTCGTGGCTGTTGAAACTATCTCTGGAATGTGGCTGTACAAGGACTAACACATCAAGATGGAGGATATACAAAATGGCAAACCCTCGGCTAAGCTTGGTTCCACAGTATGTGAAGATCCCCCACTCAGTAGCAGATTGAGTGAGACCACCTGAGAACTAACCAATCACAAAGAGAATGGTGGAGCTTTAGATATATTCCCTGAGACATGATTCCACTTTGGCTTCCTTGCCCTTCCCTGGCCTGGGAGTCCCACTTTATTTCTGTTCCTTTTCTCCTCAATGAACTTTTTCTTTCTCTAAACAAACCTGCCTCTTCTCGCTTGCTGGCCTGAGCGTCTGAAGTTCCTGCTGCGGTTTCGTGAGACACCAACCCGTGGTGGTCTAGTGGCTGGGGCTCAGCGCTGCCCCTGCAGCCTGGGATCCGTTCCTGGCTGGGAGACTAGGCCTGAAAACCTACAATTCCGGTATCACTCTTCCTGGCAGACCTAGACCCCTCTCAGCAAGGCACCAGGCTCTCTTCAAAGACTCTGAAATTGAGGACTCCTGAAAGCACTCTGGTTCCCAAAGTCTCAAGTCATTTTACTATAGAGGAAAAAGGAGAGTCTTATTGGATTTATGCAAACAAACACTGCCAGGAAATGCCAATACTCACTACAAGTTTTATATTTTGAAGTGAGAGAGAAAAGCAAATGTTCCAGTTTACACATAAAAAGACGTGATTTGGGGCCTCCCCAGTGGCACAGAGGTTGAGCGCAGAGTTGCGAAGCTGCCCGCAGCCTCTGCAGCGCCAGTTCGATCCCCGGCTGCTCCCCGGCCACCGGGCGAGGTTCCCACATGGCGCGCAGACATCTCCTGCTGCCCGCTGCTCCCCTCAGCAGTGTACTTCGTCATCTGCCTGATCTGCTCCCTGCTCTGGCTCTGGTGAATTCGCCACCCTCCTGTGCCTCTGGCCTGTACCCCAGTTCTTCTATAAATAAATAAATCTTAAATATATATATATATATTTTAAATTTTAAAAAGATGTGATTTGCCATTGCTGCCGATCATAGCACAGTTCAAAGAGAAGCTTTCTGGAAGTAAAAGCAAAATGTTAAAACTGATAGCTGAAAAATCCTATTAGTCCTTCTCAGATTTTTAACCCCATGTAGTTGAGGGTGGTTAAGACTAGAAAAGTTGGAAAGGAGGCGCTACAACACCAGAAATTGGCTGGCACAATGCTGGGAGCTAGACGTGGGGGTAGAGGTGATTAACATAGTCGTTAAACCAGCTATAGAAATGAAAAATCCTTGGGCAACAACTGCTATAGCTCACAGCAGACTGCTTTAGAAAGTATCCAAAGGCACCAACCAGAGGTGGGGATATGGAGATTGAGGGCCATTGTAGAGAATCACTGGTCCTTACAAATCAACCTAGTCACACCCTAGAGGTAATTAGGTTAACAGAAGTGAATAACTTCACAAAAGGATGAGCCCCTCCAAAGAAAAGAAAATATCCCTGCAATTTCTGCACTGGCAAGAGGTAGCAGCCCTCCTGCCCGCCTGCAGCTATGCAGGTGCTCCAACTTTCTCCCTTTGCAGGGCAACAGCCCACCTGCCCGCCTGTGACTATGCCAGGGCTTCTCAGCAGCTCTCCTCCCAAGGCTGCCTGCCTGTGACTATCCAGAACTTTCTTTTAGCAAACCTGCACCTTTCAGGGGCAGCCCTTTCTTCCCACTAGTGTCTCTGCAAGCATTCTTTACCCTTCCCTGCCTTTTAGGATAAACCTGCCCTTATGAATATAACTAACATCTCTGTCTCGTGGAGAAACTCACCTGGGAAATTCATCGGTGCCACTGGAAGGGGAGCTCTCGTGAAAATTTTCCCAGGGTTAACCAAGGACTCTACAATCCAAACCTATTATCTCCAAAACTGACTTCATAGTCAGTCTCCATAGCCTGTTAGCAATTTTTAGGAACCCAGTTTTTATTAAACTCCTTCATTCAACAACAAACCTATATTTTCAGAGTATTATTCCTTTTTGTGAGTTTTTCTAATTACAAAGTTTAGTGGTAAGTAACCTCTGTAAGTAGCAAAAGACTTAAAAGTAAGCATGTTTAAAATCTGAGTATAAATAGGCAAGGATGTTTAACTGTGTGACATACGTATATTAGAATAGTCAGAATTGCCCAATAATATTGTACCAGAATATATTAGGCTTTAAGAAGTCTCATATAATATACACCATGGAATATTACTCAGCATTCAAAAAAGATAAACACATGCAATTTGCAGCAACATGGATGGCGCTGGAAGGGATCATGCTCAGCGAAATAAGCCAGAAAGAAAAAGAAAAATACCGGATGGTCTCACTCATAGCAGGAATCTAGAAAACTTAAATAAGGGACCAGGAAAAAGAATAACTATAAGAAAGTGAAAATCAAAATCAACAAAAAACTATGAAACAGAGACACTTTTGACGGGGTGGGGGGCAGGAGGGGAGGGATTGGGATCAGAATGGGGGGGTTGCAATTGTATGGGGAATATAAAAATAAAATTTATTATAAAAAATAAATAAAATAAATAAAAATGCCCTTTATGGAAAAAAAAAAAGAAGTCTCATATACCTTGGAACACTTATCAGTAGATATGCACTGAAAAGATATAACCATTTTTTTCCATGACAATGCTTCCCAAGCAGTTTTCATAGGCCCAAATTGTTTTCCGCAATTTTCAGGAGACTTAGGAGTCCTTCTAAAACAGATTTTACTATTTAAGAAGTTTGATTTAGAGAAGTTTTGCTACACACTTAACAAACTTGTACAGAACTTTTATAACTAATTTTTACAACTTGTCTAGCTACCCATAATGACAAATATTTTTAAGAGCAGATCTATTTCTATTTACCCCTCGTGGGTAAATACTCAGCCAAACAGGATTGGCCCAAAGCAGGGCCATTGAGGCTCAAAAGCCTGTCACAAGTCCAAGGCACCTGCTGGTGGGGACATGTAAGAAAGCGGCAGAAGGGGCCAGGCAAGTCTGGAAGGAAAAGAGCAAAATCAAAACACAAGTCAAGATAAAGGCTGCCATTGTCACCCTCCCCACAGGCTTCTCACTTATTTCAAATCTCTATTTTAAGTGTCTCTGTAGTGGCAGGAACAGACACAGAGCAGGTTTTCCGATCCCATGCAGACCGGGTGAAGGAGGAGTCAGAGTCCTCAGTGGTTTTTGCAGGTCTTTTATTGGGATTACCAGGTACACGGCAGGCAGGGGTGCTGGGGGGCCAGGAGGCTGACAGGCCTCCAAGCTCCCAGCAAGTCTTCACTCTATCTGGGCTCTCCGGCCTTCTCTGCTTCTCTCTCAGCTTTGGCTTCGGCTTCTGCTGGCGTCCCTGGGACGCCGCCCTTAAAAAGCACAGTCTTAGCCCAGGTGAATCCCATCTACCTAGGCCCACACCCTACTCCAGGTGCCCGCCATCAGGCATGCATCAGGACCGCAAGGATCTATCATCTATCCTGATGGCGGGAGGGCAGAAAAGCCTGACATTTTTCCTTACCCTACAGTTCACCCCCTCAGGGTTTTCTGCCATACAATCTACATATATACAATTTTCTTAGCAAACATAAACAATGCCGCCATGGCCCACTATAGGGGACAGGAATAGACACGGTGCAGATTTTCTGATCCAGCAGACCGGGTAAAGGAGGAATCAGAGTCCTTAGTGGCTTTTTACAGGTCTTTTTATTGGGATTTACCCGGTACACATCAGGTAAGGGTGCTGGGGGGCCGGGAGGCTGGCAGGCCTCCCAGCCCCCAGCAAGTCTTCATTCTATCTGGGCTCTCCGGCCTTCTCTGCTTCTCTCTCTTGGCTTCTGCTACTTCTTTGTCAGCTTCTCTTTCAGCTTCTGGTGGCGTTCCGGTGATGCCACCCTTAAAAGCCCAGTCTCAGCCCAGGTGAATCCCATCTACCTATGCCCACACCCTACTCCAGGTGCCCGCCATCAGGCATGCATTCAGGACAAGGATCCATCATCTATCCTGATGGCGGGAGGGCAGAAAAGCCTGACATTTTTCCTTACCCTACAGTCCACCCCCTCAGGGTTTTCTGCCATATAATCTACATATGTACAATTTTCTTGGCAAACAAACAATGCAGCCATGGCCCACAAAAGCAAATACATCACAATATAACAAAATACAACAGAACACAAATAAGTCCAGGCAGGGCCCCAACCTAGTGGCTAAAGACAATTATTGGTACCAGCAGATGATCCACCAAATCTGCTGCCCAAGGCACTGCTCATACGAGGGAGGGGAATCACTCATGGCATCCACTGTAACACACCAGGAGCCGTCAGGCTTCCTGGCCTTTTCTAGCTGTAGTCTCGGCTACAAGCCACACACAGCATCCACCCCCTGGATGCACTCGCTCTGGGATTGGCGATTCTATTCTGTTGGGGGTAATCGCCAACCCTCAGGGTTTCTGTCTGCGTCACTCCAACATTCGGCCTTCACAGCCACCAATGTGACTCACAGACCCCTGCGCTCAGGCCAACCCACTGCACAAGCACATGGGTCAGGGATCCAAACTCTACATGCGGCCTCTCTCGGGTCCCCTCTTCGGCTTGGGCTCCACCCCAAGCCACGTTCCCCACCCGTCCCCCAAGGACGGGTTCCTCAGCTCCTCACCCTCACTCAAGAATGAGCAGGGCATCACCCACAGGTGATTTTACGAGACTCACAGGTCTTCAGCATAGTCAGGCTGCTTAACAGCCACTCAGGGCTTCTCAACTTAGCATCAGTACCAGCTTTTGCTTTCTCAGTTGGCTTTTCTCCTCTGCCTGGCTGCTGGGCATGCACAGGCTGCTTTTGGCCATCAAGGCCCACTGGCCACCCCCAGGTTCTCAAAAAAACATAACCTGCCAAGGTCCTCCGCCTACTGGCGGGATTGTCAGTCCAAGTCCATCAGTCCAAGTCTGTTGGCCTCTTTCTGCATCAGCACTGGCGAGCTCCGAATCGTGGTCCTCTCTTCCCGACAATTCTTGCTGCCTCAGGGGTCGTTGGCTGGTCCTCTTGGGCGTCTCCTCCTCCAGTTGAGGTCTAGTGCCGCAGCTCCTGGACTGTGTCCACCTTCTGTGCCGCCATGGCGCCTCCAGTGTCGTCACAGGCAAACACAGTCTGTTACTCCTCAGTCCCTCCAGGTCTATCGGAGGGCTCCATACCCGTCTGCATGGATCATCTTGCTGACTACGACAATTGTAGTGGCAGGAACGGACACGGAGCAGGTTTTCTGATCCCATGCAGACCGGGTGAAGGAGGAGTCAGAGTCCTCAGTGGTTTTTGCAGGTCTTTTATTGGGATTACCAGGTACACGGCAGGTAGGGGTGCTGGGGGGCTGGGGGGCTGACAGGCCTCCCAGCTCCCAGCAAGTCTTCACTCTATCTGGGCCCTCCGGCCTTCTCTGCTTCTCTCTCAGCTTCTGTTCGTTCTCGGCTTCTTGGCTTCTGCTGGCGTCCCCGTGACGCCGCCCTTAAAAGCCCAGTCTCAGCCCAGGTGAATCCCATCTACCTATGCCCACACCCTACTCCAGGTGCCCGCCATCAGGCATGCATTCAGGACCGCAAGGATCCAGCATCTATCCTGATGGGGGGAGGGCAGAAAAGCCTGACATTTTCCCTTACCCTACAGTCTCCTTCAATGTCCCCCAAGCCCCTGGTACAAGTCCAAGGTCGAGAAGAAAGCAACTTCTTCACATTTCTCTGCTCCAAGATCCTCCTCCCAGTCTCCTTCTTCCTTCATCTCCCCAAGTCCCTGGCCCAGTCTTTTCTAGCTTCTCCTCCCTGCTGTGTTCTACCTTCCCTGGCTGTGGCAGGGAACCTCAAACCTCCACTTTCTAATGGGGATTACAATTACAAAAGTATTAATGATGGAGGCTAAGCATAGGAAACTTAGGAAACTGGAAGTGGGGGTAGAAATGATTAACATAGTCATTAGTCCAGCTATAGAAATGAAAAATCCTTAGGCCTCAACTGCTATAGAAAAGTATGTGGGAGGCACTGACCAGAGGTGGGGATATGGAGATTGGAGCCATTGTAGAGAATCACCAATCCCTTCAAATCAAACTAGTCATACCCCAAAAGTAATTAATTTAACAGTAGATAACAAATTCCACAAGAACCCCTCCCAAGGAGAGGAACACTATATCAGTACAACTTCTGTCCTTGCAAGAGGCAGCTCTCCTGCCTGCCTGTGCCTATGCAGGTGACTCTTTCTTAAATCTACCACTTCCAAACACGGTTTTCCTGCCCATCCGTGACCATACAGGTGTTTCTCTTCACCCACTTTCTCCCTTTGCAAAGTAGCATGCACCTTTTTTCCCAAGACTGCCCACCTGTGACTATGCAGGCATCTCTCTTAATAAACTTGTCCTTTTCGGAGACAGTTCTTCCTGACCGCCTGTGTCTGTGCTAGTGTCTTCCTTTCCTTTTTTTTAATATGATAAACCTGCCAGTTTGGATATAACCAAAAGTCTCTGCCTCATGAGGAAACTCACCATGTGCCGATGAAAGGGGAACACTGGTGAAACTTCTCACAGGTAACCCAAGGATCCCACTCACTGAACACAACGCCTCTCAAAACTCACATTATCAATACCCAACATAACTATAGGGTAAGTGAAAAAAATCATCAGGTTTTTCAGCCCTCCCGCCATTAGCATTAATGATGGATCCCTGCAGTCCTACATGCATGCCTGATGGCGGACACCTGGAGTAGGGGTGTGGGCATGCATAGGTGGGCACAACTGGTCTGAGACTGGCTTACTGGCTTATAGAAGGAAAAGGAGAGAATGAGAACGAGAAGAACCAACAGAGCAGCAAAGGAGAAGCAGAGACCACGCGAGAACGCCAGAGAGCCCAGAAAGAGTGAAGACTTCTGGAGAGTGAAGATAGCCTCCCAACTACCCTCACCCCCCCCCACCCCCGGTCTCCCTACCTTGTAAAAAGCTCAATAAAAGCCTGAAAAGCCACCAAGGGCTCCAGGACTCTCCTTTACCTGTCTGCCCGGATCATAGATATCCTGCTCTGTGCCTTCCTGCCTCTACAAACTTTAAATTACACCATTGAGGGGCCTCCCAGGTGGCGCAACAGGTTAAGACACAACCTATGAAGCTGTCTGGAGCCTCGCAGCACGAGTTTGATCCCTGGTCGGCCAGGGAGCAACCCACATGTTGAAGCAGACCTCTCCAGACTCGCCTGCTGCTCCCCTCAGCATTGTACTTAGTTCAACCTGCCTGTTCTGCTCCCCACTCTGTCTCTGGGGAATGAAGCTGTCCTCAGCAGCTGCAGCATGAGTTCAATCCCTGGCCAGGGAGCTAACCCACATGGCACTGCAGACCTCTCCTGTCTCGCCCGCTGCTCCCCTCAGCAGTGCATTTCAGTAGATCTGCCTGTTCTGCTCCCCACTCTGTCTCTGGTGAATCTTCTCACAACCCCCCTCCCCTGCAACTCTGGACTACTTCCCAGCTCTTGCATTCATAAATAAATCTGAAAAGAAGGGGGGGGCCTCCCTGGTGGTGCAGGGGTTAAAGACAGCACTATCAAACTACTGCCAGCCACTATAGCATGAGTTCGATCCCCAGCTGGCCAGGGAGCAACCCACATGACACAGCAGACCTCTCCTGTCTCGCCCGCTGCTCCCCTCAGCAGTGTATTTCAGTAGATCTGCCTGTTCTGCTCCCCACTCTTGTGAATCCTCTCAACCCCCATACCTCTGGCCTGTACCCCAGCTCTTGTTTGCATAAATAAATAATAAATCTTTTTTTAAATAAAGGAGAAACCCTATCCCCACAGCTGATAGTGGCAGTCATACCAATGATCTCAGCATTGGCGCTAAAGTCCAGGCAGCTGTTGTTGAGATCAAAGGAGCCCCCCACACAAGCCAGCCATGGTGGTGTTCCTCACACTTTACTCCCCAGAATTTCTTTCTGCCTTTTGCCTCACCTCAGCAAGAGTTCTAGTTGGAGAATGGTGTTATAGGTGAGGGTGACCATTCATCTTGGTTTTTGAAGGAGTTTTGTAGAGTGCGGGGTACTTGGGTGTACTCTGGGAAAGATTTCACCAGAGCTCCCATTTGGGCGACACGCAGCGAGTTTCTCCACGAGACAAAGATGGTAGTGATATTTAAAGAGCAGGTTTATGCTCTGTCTCTGGTACCCTAGTGCTTGTATAAATAAATAAATCTTTAAAAAAAATAAATAAAGGGCAGGGTTATTAGAAAAGGGATAGGATAGTTGTAGGGTAAGGGAAAATGTCAGGCTTTTCTGCCCTCCCGCCATCAGGATAGATGATGGATCCTTGTGGTCCTGAGTGCATGCCTGATGGCGGGCACCTGGAGTAGGGTGTGGGCATAGGTAGATGAGATTCACCTGGGCTGAGACTGGGCTTTTAAGGGCAGCGTCATGGGGATGCCAGCAGAAGCCGAAAGAGAAGCCGAGAAAGAAGTAGCAGAAGCAGAGAGAGAAGCAGAGAAGGCCGGAGAGCCCAGATAGGGTGAAGACTTGCTGGGGGCTGGGAGGCCTGCCAGCCTCCTGGCCCCCCAGCACCCCTGCCTGCTGTGTACCGGGTAAATCCCAATAAAAGACCTGCAAAGGGCCTCCCCGGTGGCGCAGTGGTTGAGTGCTGGGTTGCAAAGCTGCCCGCAGCCTCTGCAGCGCCAGTTCGATCCCCGGCTGCTCCCCGGCCACCAGAGGAGGGTCCCACATGGCGCGCAGGCCTCTCCTACCGCCTGCTGCTCCCCTCAGCAGTGTGCTTCGGTCCTTCTGCCTGCTCTGCTCCCCTCTCTGGCTCTGGTGAATTCTCTCACCCTCCGGGCTTCTGACTGTACCCAGTTCTTGTATAAATAAATAAACAAATAAATCTTTTAAAATAAATAAATAAATAAATAAATAATAAAAGACCTGCAAAAACAACTGAGAACTTTGACTCCTCCTCTACCCGGTCTGCATGGGATCAGAAAACCTGCCCCGTGTCCTGTCCTGCCCTGCCCCTACAATAGTAAAAGTCACTTGCATAGGCACAAGTGGGCAGGAAGGGCTGCCCAAAAGAGACAGGTTTGCTGAGAGGTCTGCATGGTCGCAGGCAGGCGGTCTTGAGGAAAGCAGCCTCCACTGAGGGAGGTCAGTGAAGAGAAGCCCCAGCATGTACAGGTCATGGGAAGGCAGGGAGGCTGCTGCCCTGCAGAGGGAGAGAGTTGAAAAGAGGCACCTGCATAGGCACAGGTGAGCAATGGAAGTGCTGCCCCGTTGTGGAGGCTGCATTAGGTTTTATCATCTTCAGGGAGGGGCTCATCTTTGTGGGTGGATGGTTTGTGCCCCTGACACTCCCTATAGCAGTCTGATAGTTTCTGGGTGTTGTGCCTCCTGATCTAGGCATTGATGCCTAAGGGTCTTGGTTTCTATAACTGGGTTAATGGATTATGCTCATCCTTTCTACCCCTACCTCCTTGTGTGAGTTAGGTTCTTGACCTTGTATCTCCTTTCCAGTTTTTCTATTCTTATCCTCCATCATTTTTTGTTTTCTTTTTTTTTTTTTTATTTATGCATATAAGAACTGGGGTGTAGGCCAGAGATGTGGGGGGGTGAAAGAATTCACCAGAGACAGTGGGGAGCAGAACAGGCTGATCCACTAAAACACTGCTGAGGGGAGCAGTGGGCGAGGCAGAAGAGGTCTGCTGCGCCATGTGGATTAGCTGCCTGGCTCGGATAGAACCCATGCCACCGTGGCAGCGATAGCTTGATGCGCTGAGACTAACCCCTGAGCCACCAGGGAGGCCCCTTCTCCTGGTTTTTCAATTTGTAAAGAGGCCAGGCTGAATTACAATAATGAATCAAGGTCTTTTCTCTCAAATGGTGAGACCTAACCCCTTCTGCTGTTTTAAGAGATAATAACCAAGAAGAGAATCTGCCTGAGCAGACCTCATCACAGATGAGTGTGTGCCTGAGAGAGTTTGAACCTATCACGGACAGATCAAATTGGGGGGCAGCCACCCGTGTACCCTCCATGGGGAGTGATCCCCTTTTTGTGAGCAACCCCACTTCAGAAGGAACTCCCCTAGGCCACACCCAGGCCTTGACTTGATATCTGCCTTGCTATAATGGGCTAAGACCAGATTTAATTTATACTCAGTTGTGTGTGATTTTCATAATGGTTAGCATGTAGACCCTGTGGCATTTAGTGTGATGATTTATAAGACAGAATTATAAGACCACTTCAGGGTCCAGGGTTTCTGAGAGGAATTGTCTCTGTCCTTTTAGAGTTTAAAGTTAAGACAGATATAGCACAAGTCTCTTGACCTTGAATTAAACACTTGGGCCTGGCAGGAGCCTCCTGCCTGCCTGTGCCTCTGCTGGTGTTTCTCTTCTCAAACCTCCCTTCCAGGGGCAGCTGTTCCTGCCCACTTGTGTCTGTGCAAGTGTTCGTTACTCTTCTCTCCTTTTTTGTAATAAACTTGACCTTTTGGATGCAAAAATAAATAGATAAATAAATAAAAATAAAGACTTCGGCCCACTTATCAACCCAGGAGGGAAAAGCTGGTTGCCATAGCAATGGAAGGGGGCTGTGAAAGTACCCGTGGTGCAGGCAGGCACTCAAAAGACAGGGATAGATCAGGGAGGGATCCCAGCCTTAGTTGTACAAAGTCGGGGTGAGCTACTGGTAAGAAAGTCTTCCCAAGGGAGGAGGGCGGTGTTTGCTCATAGAGGAAAACAAGTTGTAAAAAACAGGTCTCAGACTAAGATGCTAAAACTGGAAAGCTGTGGGGTGGGCCCATAGAATGCTTAGGATGACTTCATGCAGTGTCACATCCTTTGTCTTCTGGCTGGTGGGACTAGAAATAACCTGGGGAGCCTACCCGTTCATCCTATAATGGGAGTCTTCAAGTGGCAGCTGCCCTAATGGCTCTTAACTGGCTATCCCATGACCACTATTTTAAGCAGCAAGAGAAATCTGGTTTGAAAACAGAAGAGCTTAGGAGCCAGAGCTCTTCCCAAGGGAAAAAGGGAATTGCGGCTCTTACCAAGGATAGGAAAAGAGACGAGAGAGGGCAAGAGAAGAGCCAGGTGTTTGCCCTTTTGGGCTAAGGGCAACTGGAAGGCCGTTACCCTGTGCTTCAGGGCCTGCCAATGAGTAGCCTTGGCCAGAGACCCTCAGTTCACGGAGGACAGCCAGGCACTGAACACCAACCCCTTTCTAGAGACAGCGAGACAGCAAAGGCTGTTGTATTTCTCTCAACAGTAGAAGGAGGGAAGAGGGAGAAATCCTGTCGGTGCTGTGAAAGCCCCATGTTGTGTGCCAGATGATGTCACTTTGGCGAAGTGTTGGGGCCAGTGGGCAGGATCTTTGGGTTACCTCTGAGAAAAGTTTCACCAGAGTTCTCCTTTCAGCAGCACGCAGCGAGTTTCCCCACAAGGCAGACTTTTGGTTACATCTAAAAGGGGAGGTTTATTACATAGAAGAAGAAAACACTTCGCACAGACAGAAGCGGGCAGAAAGAGCTGTCTCTAAAAGGGACAGGTTTGTTAAAAGGACTCCTGCATAGATACAGGTGGACAAACTTGGGACCAGAGCTGCATGTTGCCAGGGCAGAAATTGCACTGATACAGTGTTCTTTATGGGAGGTGTTCATTCTTTGTGGAATTGTCTACTGTTGAATTAATTACTTCTAGGGTATGACTAGGTTGATTTGTAAGGATGTGACTCTCTACTCTGATCCCCAATCTCCATATCTCCGACTCTGGTCTGTACCTCAAGATACTTTCTTTTTCTAAAGATTTATTTTATTTATGCATACAAGAACTGGGGTGTAGGCCAGAGGTACGGGGAGGTGAGAGAATTCACCAGACACAGAGTGGGGAGCAGAACAGATGGATCTACTGAAATACACTGTTGAGAGGAGCAGCAGGAGAGACAGGAGCAGCAGCCATGTGGGTTACCTCATAGTGCTGACACTTAACCTCCCTTGCACCATCAAGGAGGCTCCTGCCTCAGGATACTTTCTACAGCAGTCTGATACTTGCTATAGTGGTGGTGCCTAAGAATTTTTTATGTCTACAGCTGGTTTAACAGCTGTGTTCATCACGTCCCCTCACCTCCAGTTTCTGGTCTTGTGATGACTCCATCCTAAATGTTCTATTCCTAGCCTCCATCAGTTTTCTTTGGGGACAATCTTACCAAAAAACAACATGGCACTAAAAGTGATTTTAAATGTTCAAGATATCAAAAGCGGGGCCTCCCTGGTGGCGCAGCAGCTCAAGCACAGTTCTGTGAAGCTGTCTGCAGTCTCTACAGAGCAGGTTCGATTCCCAGTGGGCCAGGGAGATACCCACATGGCACGGCAGACCTCCCCTCCCTTGCCCGCTGCTCCCTCAGAAGTGTTTTCAGTCTGTCTGCCTGTTTTGCATCCCACTCTGTCTCTGGTAAATTCTCTCACCCTTCTGCGCCTCTGGCCTGTCCCCCAGTTCTTGTATAAATAAATAAATCTTTTTTTAAAAAAAAGATATCAAAAGCACATTTGTTTATTTTTGCTTATATCCCCTTGTCATTGGAGTCAAATCCCAAAGATATCACTGAAGCCAGTATCATGAAGTGTTTAGTCCATTTTTTTAAAGATATATTTATGCATATGAGATCTGGGGTACAGGCCAGAGGTGCAGGGGGTGAGAGGATTCACCAGAGACAGAGTGGGGAAAAGAACAGGCAGACTGGCTGGAACACACTGCTGAGGGGAGCAGCGGGCCAGACAGGAGAGATCTGCTGCACCATGTGGGTAGCTCCCTGGTCGGCCAGGGATTGAACTCGTGCTGCAGAGGCTGTGGATAGCTCACAGTGCTGTTCTTAACCGCTTGCGCCACCAGGGAGGCCCTAGCCTCTTTTTTCTTTAAAGATTTATTTATTTATGAGGGCCTCCTTGGTGGCGCAAGGGGTAAAGCACCACACTATGAAGCAATCAGAAGACTGTAGCAGGAGTTTGATCCCCGGCCCGCCAGGGAGCAAACCACATGGCAAAGCAGACCTCTCCTATCTCGCCCACTGCTCCCCTTGTTACAGGGCAGGGAGAGGGGCAGCCCAGACCCAGCAAACCTGCCTGCTCTAGATGGATTCTGCCATCCACCGCATCAACACAAAACATATGAGACTTTAATGGGAAGGAACTTTAATACAATTAGGAAACAATACAGGAAAGGCAAAGAATATAGTTTCTAAATCAAGCACCCAAAGTGACCCGTCCCCTCGTGGGTAAAAGTCCACCCAAGCAGGATTGGCCTAGAGCAAGGCCCCAAAGCCTGCCACAAGTCTAAAGCATTGTCCAGTGCGGACCCACAGAAAAGGATCAGAAATAACCAGACATGTCTGGGAGGAAATAAGCAAAATCAAAATCAAGACAAAAACTGCCATTGTCACCTCCCCATGAGTCTCACCCACATCTGTGTCACCCAGTCCACGACCAAAAGGCAAGTGCAGTTTCTTCACGTGTCTCTCGGCTCTTTGTGCCTCCTCCAGGTCTCCTTCTGGCTCTCCATTCCTTCCTTCTCAGTCTCCTCTGCAGCTTCTTCTCTCTCTGCTCAACTCCACCCTCCCTTTGGGTAGGGCAGGACACCTGGAACCTCCCCCTTTCCTGGGGACCACCCTGTTACACCCTCAGCAGTGTATTTCAGATAGTCTGCCTGTTCTGTTCCTCACTCTGTCTCTGGTGCATCCTCTCACCACCACCCACCCAACCCCATGTCTGTGGCCTGTGCCCCAGCTCTTGTATGCATAAATAAATAAATCTTTTTAAAAAACTATTTTTTATAGAGGCATGTTATTTATTTATTTATTTGTTTGTTTGTTTGTTTTTGTTTTATACATGCACTGGGCACAGTCAGAAGCACGGGAGGGTGAGAGAATTCACCAGAGCCAGATCGGAGAGCAGAGCAGGCAGAAGGACCGAAGTACACTGCTGAGGGGAGCAGCGGGCAGGAGAGGTCTGCGCGCTGTGTGGGATCCTCCTCCTGTGGCCGGGGAGCAGCCGGGAATCGAACCAGCGCTGCAGAGGCCGCGGGCAGCTTCGCAATCCAGTGCTCAAACACTGTGCCACCGGGGAGGCCCTTAAAAAACTATTTGAAAAAATTTATTTATTTATGCAAGAGCTGGGGTGCAGGCCAGAGATGCAGGATTTCAACAGGGACAGAGTGGGGAGCAGAACAGGCAGATGTACTGAAATACACTGCTAAGGGGAGCAGCAGGTGAGATAGGAGAGGTCTGCTGTGCCATGTGGGTCACCTCCCTGGCCAGGGATCGAACTCATGCTGCAGTGGCTGCAGATAGCTTCATGGTGCTGCGTCTTAAGCTCTTGTGCCACCAGGGAGGCCTTAGCCTATGTTTTTCTATGTATTTTATGGTTTCAGGTCTTTCATCCTAAATTAGAAAATTCTGTATTGTGCTTTGGAACACTTACAGAGAGCAATTGTTACAGTGTAATCTCCAAAAAGGGGGGAGGTTCCATGTTCCCTGCCCCACTGAATGAAGGGTGGAGCTGAAAGGGAAGGGAAGCTGAAGGAGACTTGGAAGGAAACTTGGAGAAGACTTTGAAGAGGTGCAGGGAACAGAGACATGTGAAGTCCTGCTTGCTTCTCAGCCTTGGACTTACAGCAGGGACTTGGGGGACATGGAAGATGACACATGGAACTGAGACATGTAGACACTTGGAAAAGATGTGGGTGAGAGAGGCATGGAGAGGCTGAAAATGGCAACTATTACTTTGATTTGTACTTTGATTTTGTTCCTTTGGTCCCAGACTTTCCTGGCCCCTTCTGCCCCTTTGCTATGGGCCCCCACCAGAAGTTGCCTTAGACTTGTGGCAAGTTTTCAGGCCTTAGCAGCCCTGCTTTGGGTCAACCCTACTTGGCTGGGCATTTACTCATGAGGGGATGGGTCAACTTGGGTGTTTTATTAGGAAACTATTATCCTTTCTTCTCTTGTTTCTCTTTAGATATTATTTTATTAAAGTTCTTTCATACTAAGAGCATGCTTTGTTTTTATGCAGCAAAAGGCAGAATCCATTTAGAATGTGCATGTTTGGGGGTCCCTCAATCTACTTGTTAACAGATTTATGAAAATCTTACAGAATTCTCAATCTCTTATTGGAAAAAAGATTAAATTTGGTAGGGAAAAAATGTGAAAAGAAAATGTAGATAAGTATTTTGGGAAGTTTTTAATAAAATGAAAGTACAGAAATTTGACTTAAGGGCTTCCCTGGTGGAGCAAGGGGTTAAGCACAGCACTGTGAAGCTATCCAAAGCCTCTGCAGCACGAGTTCTATCCCCAGCAGGCCAGGGAGATACCCACATGGTGCAGGAGACCTCTTCTGTCTAGCCTGCTGCTCCCCTCCGCAGTGTATTTCAGTCAGTCTGCCTGTTCTGTGCCCCACTCTGTCTGTGGTGAATCCTCTCAACCCCCACCCCCACACCTCTGGCCTGTACCCCAGTTATTGTATGCAAAAATAAATAAATCTTTATTTAAAAAAAAGAAATTAGACTTAAAATCATGACAACAAAAATTATGGCCTTTCAAAAATTCTAGCTTCACTGGGATTATAACATAAGAATGCTTCAAAGGTGTCATTTGTCACTATGGAACTCTTTTGAACTTCTAAAACATGTTACATTAAAAAAATGGGGGTTTTTTAAAGGGAAAAAAAAACAAGCTTTAGAATTACCTAATTAGGGTCAATAAACAGCTGAAAAGAAGATAACAGATCTCAACCTATCCTTTCTTTTTGCATGGCCACTCCCTTTTGCCTTTCAATCCAGAAACTGGGTCTTGGTCACAAAAATATGATTAAGCACAGAAGGATTTTCACTATCACCAACCCTCAGGGGAATTATCTAAGACTTTTCTTTGGTTATCTGTGGAATGAGTATAAGGTTTTCAAGCATTGCCAGAAATATTTGTTCTTCACATTGACTAACTTAATATAATTTGAAAGGATTCATTTTTATAATTACCCAAAGATTAACAGTTTGCTAAAATAGAAAATTCAGAAACTGATAGTTTTCTGCCTTAAGACAAGGGCTTTTTTTTCTTTCCAAAACCAGTATTTCAGGTTTAAAAACAGCAGATTCCTCAGAAACTAAAGATGAGATAAAATAAAAAAAGAGAGGCACTTTTAAACCCAAGCAGAGGGGCCTCCCTGATGGTATAGGGGTTAAGTCTCAGCTCCATTGTTAGGGAGAAATGATGTCCTGAGCTAATCCCATACACCATCATTGCAACAGCCCCAGTTGTATCCCTAAGCCAGGGAGCTAACCCACATGGTGCAGCAGACCTCTCCTGTCTCACCTATTGCTCCCCTTACCAGTGTGTTTCAGTAAATCTGCCTTCTCTGCTCTCCACTCTAGCTCTGATGAATCCTCTCACCCTCTGCACCTCTGATCTACAACCAGTTTTTCTACACAAAAATAAATAAAATCTTTTTAAAACCAAAACAAAATAAACCCAAGCAGATTCCCTGACCATGATTCATTAAGGAATGGGTACACCCCTCCTCAGATATTAAACTTAGCCAGGTAGGGAGATAAACTGAGTTTTTTCAACTGTTTTACATTTTAATTTGTGGAAAATTTTGAAAACAAAGAGATCTCTATATTCATATGTTGGTGCCTCCTTCCTTGTTTTTTCTCTGGATGGTAATATTAACATTAATTTGCATCTAAGTGGCTTTTAGATGGTGTCTTCATAAATTCTGAACTCAGAAATATAATAAAAGGAAGCAAATGTTTTCCAAGAAATGAGATTTGGGAAATTTCTGGTTAATGAGAGCTAGTTTAAAATGTAATGGTTTAATTCAAAACATGCATGTGTTTAAAGTTATAAATAATACTTCAATTGCGTGTTATTTATTAATCAAAATTGACTAACATTATCTAACAAAAAAAGGACTTAGTCTCAGGAGGGTTTTAAGACTGATCTCAAGAAACAATAGATTCAAAATGGAGTACTAAGTCCACATCACCCAGAACATCAGTTTCCTGATCAGGTAAACTTAAGAGGATGAAAGGTTCAATTAAATAGATAAGATAGAAAGCTCTCTAACAATTGCTTTATTGGTCTCTCAAACATTTTTGGTAAATTTAAAGCTTTAGAACGGGTTACATTAAATGAAGGGAATTCATTGAATATCTAAATCATCCTGGTAAAATATTAGTTGCTGAACTTTTGGGTTTATTTTTGGCTTTTTATTGCAGACTAAAATAATTTTGTGTCTATATATAAAATATATTTTATGTCACCTTAAAAATTATACTATAGGGCCTTCCCGGTGGCGCAGCGGTTGAGCGCTGGGTTGCGAAGCTGCCCGCGGCCTCTGCGACGCCGGTTCGATCCCCGGCTGCTCCCCGGCCACCAGAGGAGGGTCCCACATGGCGCGCAGACCTCTCCTGCCGCCCGCTGCTCCCCTCAGCAGTGTACTTCGGTCCTTCTGCCTGCTCTGCTCCCCGCTCTGGCTCTGGTGAATTCTCTCACCCTCCCGCGCTTCTGACTGTACCCAGTGCATGTATAAACAAAACAAACAAACAAATAAATAAATAAATAAAACATGCCTCTATAAAAAAAAAAAAAATTATACTATAAAGGATGCTGATGTGACAATTTTTATAATTACTTACAATACAGAAATTAAAAAATTAGGGCCTCCCTGGTGGCGCAAGAAGTTAAAACGCAACCTGTGAAGCTGTCCACAGCCTCTGCAGCACGAGTTCAATCCCCTGGCCAGCCAGGGAGCAACCCACATGGCGCAGCAGACCTCTCCTGTCTCGCCCCACTGCTCCCCTCAGCAGTGTATTTCAGTCAATCTGCCCGTTCTGTTCCCCACTCTGTCTCTGGTGAATCCTCTTACCCCTGACACCTCTGGCCTGTACCCCAGCTCTTGAATGCATAAATAAATAAATCTTTTTTAAAAAGTAAAATAGAAATTAAAGAAAGAAATTAGAAAATCAAAGTTTTGAGGGTTATGAGTTCTAATACGTATCAAATTAAAGTCAGTGGAAATAACTGCATGTAAAGAAAGTAGTATGTGTGTGTTCAGGGGTAGGAAAAAGAAGGTATAAGAAATGCAGATATCTTTGTTGAGAGAAAAGAGTTAGCTTAAACTGAAACTGGTATTTTAGGAATGGAATGATAATAGAAATGAAAAAAAAAAGAATGTGTAGAAGGTTTGTGAAGGAGAAAATTTAGAAAAAACTATGTGGTCAAGCTGGATAAGATCAAATGACTAGTTATAATAATTTTCTAAATTAAGTTTTAATGTTAATGTAGTGTCCTTAAGGAAAAGCAAACTTTAATTCTCTTTCACTTGCTAAAAAAAAAAGTATTCTTAAAATGTGGTCAGCTTTTAGTGATTGTAAGCAGTTTAAGTAATCTCAACATCTGCTGCTCTTTCACCCTCAGGCTCGATAACAGAGATATCTCCTGTCAGCATTGTATATGAGCTAAGCCTTGTCCGAAAAACAAGTTAACTCTTAAAAATCCTTGTCACACATGATAATTAAATATTGTTTCATAGAAATGTTTGTGTTTTGAGGTTTTAAATACTTATGACAAAACTTCCCTGATATCAAAACTCTAAAGTAACAAATACTTTAATTGATGAAAAGAAAGAAATGTGGGAGGTGTTGGAAGAATTGCTAAATCATCCCATAAAATTGCCCTCTCCCCTTATGAAAGCAGAGAGATTATATAAATAGGACAATTCAAAATATTGGAACTGGGCCTCCCTGGTGGGGCAAGGGGTTATGTCTCAGCATTATGAAGTTATAACAGCAGCCACCACAGCACAAGTGAGATCCCCGGCGAGGAAGCTACCCACATGATGCAGCAGACCTCTCCTGTCTTGACCCATGCTCCCCTCAGCAGTGTGTTTCAGTCAGTCTGCCTGTTCTGCTCCCCACTCTGTCTCTGGTGAATCTTCTCATTCCCCTTCCCGCCCCCGCACCTCTGGCCCACACCCCAGCTCTGTATGCATAGGTAATAAAAAATTTAAAAAATATATTGGAACTTCATGGGAAGTAATATCAGGTAAGAATTATTTAATCTCCTTAACATGTTTGTGGATATTAATTTGAGTGTTCTAAGATTACTAAAATCTGGTATGCCTTTGTATACATTGGTCAAATCTGGTTATTATTCTAAAATATTACATGCCACAAAACTGAGCAAGTTTCCTTGTCAATTGTCTTATACTCAGACCTTAATTATGGTCATTTAAAAGTCTTATCACTTACAGAAGTTATTATGCTAATGTTTGTATTCAGAGAAATTCACTGGAAAGGACTTTGACAAATACTCAAAAACACAGATTTATCATAAAACTGAATGAGAATAAGAAATTGTAAAACTTATGGAGAAAACAAACTGGATTCATGGTAATAGATAATAAGAAATCCAGGTCTCTAGAAAACTAACATACTCAAAGCTTTATCAGCAACAGGAAAGTGGAGTGTCCCCCACCAACCTACAATCATTGCTGCCCTTTCAACAAGGAGAGTGAGTGTAAATGAAGGTCTTTAGAAGAAAGCCGCATTATATCCTGATGGAAAGAACTTCAGGAGGTGCTGCTAAGCACCCATCTCGCCATTCAAATAAAGGGAAAAATCCTCCTGGACTCATCCAAAATAGATCCAGATTGTCACTCAAGACAATTTGGGAGGTCACCCATGCAGGGGACTTTATTATTCTTTTTTTTTTAGAGGCATGTTTTATTTATTTATTTGTTTGTTTGTTTTGTTTATACAAGCACTGGGTACAGTCAGAAGCGCGGGAGGGTGAGAGAATTCACCAGAGCCAGAGCAGGGAGCAGAGCAGGCAGAAGGACCAAAGTACACTGCCGAGGGGAGCAGCGGGCGGCAGGAGAGGTCTGCGCGCCGTGTGGGACCCTCCTCCGGTGGCCGGGGAGCAGCCAGGGATTGAACCGGCGCTGCAGAGGCTGCGGGCAGCTTCGCAACCCAGCGCTCAACCGCGCGCCACCGGGGAGGCCCTATTATTCTTTTTTTAAGATTTACTTATTTATGCATACAAGAGCTGAGGTACAGTCCAGAGATGCGGGGGGGGGGGTGAGAGGATTCACCAGAAACAGAGCGGGGAACAGAACAGGCAGACTGAAACACACTGCTGAGGGGAGCAGCGGGCAAGACAGGAAAGGTCTGCTGTGCCATGTGGGATGCTCCCTGGCCTGCCGGGGATCGAGCTCATGTTGCAGAGGCTGTGGATTGCTTCATAATGCAGTGCTTAACCCCTTGCACCACCAGGGAGGCCCCATGCATGGGACTTTAAATTGAGGTTTTTGAGGGCTAATTTCCAGGCCCTGGAAGCAGCCAATGGCACAATGTAGGCAACTTTTCCCAAGATCACAGATCAAAACAACTTTCCTTTACCTACCTTTCCCCTTCTTTTTTAGAACTTCTTATTTTTCTGCTACAACAAAGGACAGCATATCTTCTCCACTATGCAAACATTCTGTGTGCTTATTTAAAAGCTAGCTGGAAAGCTGCTGATCTATCCTGCCTCTAAGTTTCACCAGGAGCTCCTTTTCAACCTGTTTCCTATTCTTTTTAAGTCACTTTCTTAACAGGGCAAGTATAGACTCAACACCCCTTATGCCAGGCTACCAAACCCTGGCTACACTAACTAATCAGTTTGACTGTTGGTTATGTCAGTTTCTAGATGAACTGAGCTAGTCTTCTTTCCTGCCGATGTGAGATCCTGGTGGACTAACACTGGAAGATAACTGTATAAGGTGTATCACCCGCAGCCAGAAGAACATCACTTGCTGTCTTCTTCTGGTGAGTTACTTGGATCCAAGAAGATTCCTATGCAAAGCCAAGGACTATTTCTTACCCAAGTACAGACAATAGATGAAAACTTGACCCTGTACATTGAAAATAAACATGAAATGGCATTTCCCTGGGTTATATACCAGGAGTATATTACAATCAACTCTGGTTTTCTGCCTGTTCTGTTCCCCACTCTGTCTCTGGTGAATCCTTCACCCCCACACACACACCTCTGGCCTGTACCCTAGTTCTTGTAAGCATAAATAAATAAATCTTTATAAATCTTTAAAAAAAAAACCAAACTCTGAGGTTTGATTCTAGAAATAGCATCTTCACTTTGTTTTTTTGTTTGTTTTAAGATTTATTTTATTTATTTATGCATACAAGAGCTGGGGTGCAGGCCAGAGGTGCAGGGGTGGGGGTGAGAGGATTTACCAGAGACAGAGTGGGGAGCAGAAAATGTAGATTGACTGAAATACACTGCTGAGGGGAGAAGCAGGTGAGACAGGAGAGGTCTGCTGTGCCATGTGGGTAGCTCCCTGGCCAGGATGGAACACATGCTACAGAGACTGTGGATAGCTTCACAGTGCTGAGACTTAACCCCTTGCTCCACCAGGGAGGCTCCAGCATCTTCAATTTGATGAGGACTTTAGAAGTGATGCTAGCACAGAAGTTTGCTGAATCACTAAAGCTTTGAAGGCCAGTCATGTACAGCCCAGGGTAGCTCAATTGCTCTCTTGGTCAGAATGCATCATGCCACTTACTGTATGTGGATGAATAAGGAAAATGGACTTACCTGGCAAGGTGACAAATCTAAGCTCTCTAACTGCCAGAACCAAACCGCAGGTCTGCTGTGTCAGCTACTTTACAATTTTATTTTCTCTCACGAGTTGGCAGGAATATATGGACAATGGAGAAACATGGACACTAACTTTATCACAAAGGTCCTGGAGCATTCCTAAAAATCACAGATTCCAAAATGACGTTGTCTATGAACCATTCTGGTCTTTTTAGTCTATATGGCAATAGAACATACAAAGGGTTCCCACCTAAATGATCAGGAAGACGTGAACTCGAATATCTGGCTCCTTCTGTTACCAAATATGCCACTCTAAATGTTAGCAGGATCACAAATGTGGGTTCCTTTGTTCACTTTCTATAGGTGAGAAACTGTAGAAAACCTACTTTTATATCATAACTCCTAGTTTTTTTCAATATTAAGTGTTCTATTCCGAGGCTTTGGAAAATATGAATTGGATAAGACAATCCTAAATCTCCATGGTACAATAACAGGAGTTGAATACTACCATGCAAACATTACAAGCACTTCAGTTAGAAATTGATAGTTTAGTCTCCGTGGTCTCTGGACACACAGAATATACAAGGAGGAGATTGTGCAGTTATTGGGGAAAATGTTGCTTCTACATAAATTAAACAGGACAAATGGTGTCAAATTTGCATCTAATAAAATATAAGATTAATATTTTTCGGCAGACAAGTAAAGCTCATCCATTCTATTGGTCTGACCTATTTTCAAGAGTAGGGGACTGTGTAATGGGGTTTGAGCATGTGTGCTTAAATCAATTCTTTTCTGTTTGTTCTTTCTCATCAGAATCTTTGTTCTTTTTCTCTTTTCTGATGCCTTGTCGCTCATATATTAACTTGATTTTTCTCTCAACAGCCACCAGCTGAGCTTCTAACCTATGGGACTCCTAGAGAAAGAAGTACCAGAGGAGGAACTTGAAATTGCTTCAATCAGACCAACCCAAGAGTCTCAAAACTGGTCACTTCACGAAGCCTCACTCTGACATGCAGAGTAATTTTGAGCTAAGAGCAATGAAATCTCTTGATGCTGAGGAGAAACTTCTGTCCTTGCCTAAATCCTTTGCCCTTCCTTATTCTAAGAAGAAATCGGGCCTCCCCGGTGGAGCAGCGGGTTGAGCGCTGTGCTGTGAAGCTGTCCGTGGCCTCGGTAGTGCCGATTTGATCCCGGCCAGCCGGCGAGGGTCCCACATGGTGCAGCAGACCTCTCCTGCCTTGCCTGCTGCTCCCCTCAGCAGCGTCTTCAGTCTGTCTGCCTGTTCTGCTCCCCACTCCCTCTGGTGAATTCTCTCACCCTCCTGCGCCACTGACCTGTACCCCAGTTCTTGTATAAATAAATAAATCTTAAAAAAAAAAAAAAGGAAGGGCCTCCCCGGTGGCGCAGCGGTTGAGCGCTGGGTTGCGAAACTGCCCACAGCCTCTGCAGCGCTGGTTTGATCCCCAGCCACTGGGTGAGAGTCCCACATGGCGTGCAGACCTCTCTTGCCACCCCCTTCTCCCCTCAGCAGTGTACTTCGTCAGTCTGCCTGTTCTGTTCCCTGCTCTGGCTCTGGTGAATTCTCTCACCCTCCCGCGCTTCTGACTGTACCCTGTGCTTGTATAAATAAATAAATAAATCTTTAAAAAAAAAAAAAAAAGGAAGACATCATCTAGCCCTAAGCTTCTACCTTTCCCTAATGAAAGAAACAATCATTGCTCCCCCTTTCATGACCTAGAAAAGTGTACTTTCGGGAGGCTGTCTCATCCAGTTGTAGGTTTATCAGCAAACATATCCGCTGTATTTAATAATCTCATTTTTACTCTCAGAGTAAGGATGAGTTCACGGCGTTTTCTCTGTCATGTAAACTCTCCTCCTCCCTGATGCCCCAGGTCCCAAACTGCAGGATAAATAGTCCTGGTCTACTCCAATATTCTTTTTTTTTTTCCAAGATTTTGTTCATTTGTTTTTGTGTAGCGGAACTGGGGTACAGGCCAGAGGTGTGGTGTGTGTGTGAGAGGATTCACCAGAGACAGAGTGGGGAGCAGAACAGAAGGATCCACTGAAATACACTGCTGAGGGGAGCAGCAGGAGAGACAGGAAAGGTCTGCTGTGCCATGTGGGTTAGGTCCCAGGATGGGATCACACTGCTTGCTGGGCCATGGCTTGGAGGGTAGAGCTGAGAATTCTCCATATGTATATTAGTAATTTTGACTTTTCTCCGACTAATCTGTCTAATGTTAATTTGTTCATCCAATCAGATTTAGAAGAATCCAGATGGGCTGTGAAAACTCCCCTTGTACCCCAACATAAGGTACACACACAAGCAGTTTAGTAGAGGTAGGACGATCTCAGCACACATCGGATCTGGAAGAGGCTCATGATTTTGCTGAGGCCATCCAGTGGGTTCCAGAGTAGGAAGACTATACTGTGCAATATATTAGGTAATATTATAAAAACTGTATTTTATATATTTTTTAAAGATTGATTTATTTATGCATACAAGAACTGGGGTACAGGCCAGATGTGCGGGGGAGTGAGAGGATTCACTAGAGACAGAGTAGGGAACAGAACAGGCAGACTGACTGAAATACACTGCTGAGGGGAGCAGTGGGCGAGACAGGAGAGGTCTGCTGCACCGTGTGGGTAGCCCCCTCACTGGCCAGGGACCGAACTTGTGCTGCAGAGGCTGCAGATAGATTCACAGTGCTGTGCTTAACCCCTTGCGCCATCAGAGAGGCCCTTCGATTTTTTATTTTTTTATTTGTACAATTTAATGAGGTAGCATTGGTTTATAACACAGATTTCTTAACTTTTTCCTCTATTTCCTTCAAAGTACTTCCTCTGTTGATTTTGGTCTCTTTTACATCATTCATAGTCATATTTCTTCAAATCATGGTGATCCTTGATTATATACTTCTATTTAAGATTTGAAACGAGGGGCCTCCCTGTTGGCAAGGGGTTAAGTCTCAGCACTATGAAACTGTCAGCAGCCACTGAAGCACGAGTTCGATCCCCAGCCAGGGGATCCCCAGCAGACCTCTCCTGTCTTGCCAGATGCTCCCCTCAGCAGTGTATTGCAGTAGACCTGCCTATTCTGCTCCCCACTCGGTCTCTGGTGAATCCTCTTACCCCCCACCACCTCTAGCCTCTAGCCTCTAGCTCTTTTATGCATAAATAAATAAATCTTTACAAAAAAAATGATTTGAAACTAGAAAGTTGGTTACAATTCTGTGAATGTAGGTGAGACATAAAGACTAATTTTCTCTGTAAGGTGTACTGACTGCCATTTTAGGAGCAATTCCCTTTGTTAGTATCTTGACTTTTCTATTGAGGTGGTCAGAGTCCTCACAATAAAAGTCTTCTAATCTTCCCCTGTATTAAGTGTAAGTGGCAGTAATCTCTGAGACTGGGATAAGGTGGGTACTATTAAAAGACAAACTGGGGCCTCCCTGGTGGCACAATGGTTAAAACGCAACTTATGAAGCTCCACAGCCACTGCAGCATGAGTTCGATTCCTTGCAAAGCTAGAGAGCAACCCACATGGCGCAGCAGACCTCTCCTGACTCACCCGCTGCTCCCCTCAGCAGTGTACTTCTGTCAGTCTTCCTCTTCTGTTCCCCGCTCTGTCTCTGGTGAATCCTCTCACCCCCCACACCTCTGGCCTGTACCCCAGCTCTTGTATGCTAAATAAATAAATCTTTAAAAAAAAAAAAAGACAAACTGAGGCATATTAAAAATGTGTAGGGCCTCCCCTGGTGGCACAGCGGTTGAGCGCTGGGTTGCGAGGCTGCCCATAGCCTCTTCAGGGCCAGTTCGTTCCCCGGACGCCGGCTAGGGTCCCACAAAAAATAAAAAATAAACTAAAATAAAAATGTGGAGTATATTTGATCAAAAATCTAGCAGACAGGGTCTCCCTGTCCTTGTGGCCTAACGGTTAAATCTCTGCACTACCATTGTGAAGGTCTGAGTTCAATCCCCCTCCAGGTAGCTAATGCACATATGGGGCAGCAGACGTCTCCTGTTTTGCCCACTGCTCAGGTTCAGAGAACAATAGTAATGGTATTTATTTAACAAACCAGGAAAAACAGATACTGAGGTTAAAAAAAAAAAAATGTCCGTTTACCTCACCCGAAGCAGTGTCCAATTCTCAAGTTCTAAACAAAAAAGATCTAAGATGGCGTCTTCCCGCCACTGAAGGCACAGAGCTCCTCTTCCAAACAATAGGCCACAATCCCAAGATGGCGTCTTCCCGCCACTGCAGACCTGAAGCACATGCCACCCAGACTATAGGCATCCAATTCACAGAGACAACAGAAGACACAACAAGAGATGCTCCCAGAGACGCTGAAATGCCCCCGCACAGTGCCAGAGAAGTGACACTCAAAACAGCAGCTGCAGCAGCTAAAGGACCCAACAAACAGCCACACTCACAGCTCAGCCCAGCACCTGGCTCCTGGTCTTCGCCTTCTCTGCCGCGCTGTAACAGCAGCAAAACCAGGAACGGTTTCAGTTGCTCGGCTACTTGCTAAGCCTCCGAACTTTTCCTCTCTGAGGTTGGCTGCTGGAGCCCTCTCCAAGTCCTTCCGAGGACTGCAACAGCCTTCTGGAAGATCGGTGCAGTGGGGGCCAAAATCACTGACCCCGGAATCGCTATAGCTGTGAAAAAGAAAACACTGAATCTTGGGCCTCCCTGGTGGCACAAAGGGTTAAGACACAACCTATGAGGCTATCCGCAGCCACTGCAGCATGAGTCCCATGCCTGGCCAGGGAGCTAACCCACATGCCTAGAGACAGCAGACCTCTCCTGTCTTGCGCATACCTCAGTAGTGTATTTCAGTCAGTCACCTGTTCTGCTCCCCACTCTGCCTCTGGTGAATCCTCTCACCCCCTCACCTGTGGCCTACACTTAACTCTTGCATGCATAGCTAAAATAAATCTTAAGAAAAAAATCACATACCTCAATATGAACAAAAATTTGAGGAATTTGAAAAAGTAAGATATGAGCTAGCAATAAGATTTGCTCCATCCATGAAGAGAATTCAGAACAGTATCAACATAGTATTTTGGTAACCTGACCATTTTAGGAACATTCAAGGTTTAGTCATTTATGGGACCACATTTTAAAAGTTTTATTTAAGGCATTATATTCAAGTCTTCAAGTCCTTATGCATCCCTGATTTAACCACAGTCCATAACAAATTTGGAAATGTGGACTATGAGTAGAATATTGAATACTAAGCAAGTAATCTAGCACTAAGCAAGTAATCAATCTTAGATTCTAAGAAAAACAGGGGGTTGCAGTTTTAGATGTAAGAAGCAGGTATCTATACATAACAGAAGATAAGAAGACATTTTTCATTCTCCAATAGAAATTTTTTCCAGTTTGAGAGAGACCTCAGTACAGGTGGTCCCAGCCAACCTTTCAACAACGAATGGAGAGGGTTGACCTAAACTCATTACTACTCAGGACAGGCTAGATTATTCTACGGTAACAATTAAGACCCAAATCCCAGTATCTTAGTTTAACAAAAACGTATTTCTTGCACAAGCTCTATTAAAGAAACCATTAATCAAGGGATTTTTTTTAAAGATTTATTTATTTGTACATACAAGAACTGGGGTATGGGCCAGTGGTGCAGAGGGGGTGGGGGAGAGGTGAGAGGATTCACCAGAGACAGAATGGGGAGCAGAACAAGCAGATCTACTGAAATCCACTGCTGAGGGGCGCAGCAGGCAAGATAGGAGAGGTCTGCTGCACCATGTGGGTACCTCCCTGGCCACTCTGTCTCTGGTGAATACTCTCACCAGAGCACCTCTGTCCTACACCCCAGCTCTTATATGCATAAATAAATAAATCTTCAAAAAAAAAAAAAGTCAGACCTACATACCAAGAATAAGATAGCAGAAACATGCAAAGAATTTGGTCTTAGCCCCTTATTAACCAGTTCTCCAATCATCCTTTCTCTGAAGTTCTTGATATAGGAGATAAAAATTTCCTCATCTAAGGAATTTGGGTTGGTCTGTTATTTGCAACTGAAAGGATTTTTTTCAATTTTTTTAAATTTTATATATTTTTTACATCATTTTTCATTTTTTGCACAATGTATGCCTTTTCATCTTGGTTATAGTCCCCATACAATTCCCACCTCTCCTTGTTTTGATCCTACTCCCCCCCCACACCCCGCCATAGTGTGTCTCTGGTTTATAGCTGCTTGTTGATTTTGATTTTTACTTTATTATAATTAGTCTTTTTCCTGGTCCTTATTTAGGTTTTCTAAATTCCTGCTATGAGTGAGACCATCTGGTATTTTTCTTTTTCTTTCTGGCTTATTTCGCTGAGCATGATTCCTTCCAGCTCCATCCATGTTGTGCAGCTAAAAGGATCTTAACTGACAAGATGGAGTAGAAATCCATCCAAACAGTGGTAGTACTTAATAGTTATGACTAAGACAAGGAAAGGTTAGGACACTGAAAGAATTAGAGCTGTGAGTTTTGGAGAGAAGGAAGGAAAATGTGTGGTGTGGGGTTTGATGAACCATTGGGGTAGTGAGGCTTTCTCTTGTTTACAGTATCTAGTATCATAAACTACATCACAGAGTTCCTTGGGATGTTGCTAAAGAGGGAGACTTATGAAAGTTGATCTATAAGCTCATTTCTAATACCACACAATTGAATTTATGTTCCTCATTCCTTGAGCAAATGGCCAGGATCCTAGTTGAATTTAAAACATTTAATGGAGGGTTAGTGTTTTGTTTCAGAAGTTACATTAGAAATTCCCAAAAATTGATCTTGGACAAAAAAGAAAATATTGTTATTTACTCACACCATTACTGACGGCATCCATTGTCAGAGTTGTGATGAGCTCAGTTGAGTGTTAACCTAGCACTAAGGAAAGAGGCCTGCATAGGCTTACTTATAAAAATGCTTGAGAGGACCTCCCTGGTGGCAAAGAGGTTAAAGTCTCAGCACTATCAAGCTATCTCTAGCCACGGCAGCATGAGTTCGATTCCCAGTCAGGGAGCTGACCCACATGGCACAGTAGACCTCTCTTGACTAGCTCACTGCTCCCCTCAGCAGTGTACATCACTCTGCCTGTTGTGTTCCCCACTCTGTCTCTGGTGAATCATCTAACCTCTGGCCTACACCCCAGCTCTTGTATGCATAAATAAATCTTTTAAAAAAAAAAGTTTTAGGGCCTCCCCGGTGGTGCAGCGGTTGAGTAATGGGTTGCGAA